>NW_027463374.1:0-194221 GCF_050947455.1 Rhinoderma darwinii | reverse complement strand
GCGCACCTGCAGCAGCAGAGGAAGCGTCCACTTCCAGTGAGAACTGCCGAGATACGTCAGGATGATGGAGGATCGAAGCTGAAGTGAAGGTCCTCTTGAAGCTAAAGAATGCGGACTCTGCCTCTGGAGTCCACACCTTGGCGTTCACACCCTTTTTGGTAAGGGTAGAGATGGGAGCCATCAGAGATTAGAAGTTAGGAATAGAAATTGGCGAATCCCAGGAACCGCTGTATGGCCCTTAAACCTTGAGGACGTGGCCACTGCAGGACAGCTTTCACTTTCTCAGGATCCATCTTGAGGCCTTGATCCAAGATGATGTAGCCCAGGAAGGGCAGAGAACTCTTCTCAAAGACGCACTTCTCCAGCTTTGCGTATAAATGATTCTCCCTTAATCGTAGAAGAACCTGACGGACATGCCTCCGATGAGTCGTTGGATCTGGGGAGAAAATCAAAATATCAATCGAGATAAACAACACAGACAGAGTAGTTCTCGGAAAATATCATTAACGAACTCCTGAAACACTGCGGGAGCATTACACAGTCTGAAGGGCATCACTAGGTATTCGTAGTGCCCGTCCCAGGTGTTAAATGCCGTCTTCCATTCATCACCACGGCGAATCCGGACTAGATTATAAGCACCCCGCAGGTCTAGGTTAGAAAAAATGAAACAGCTCGGATATAAGTGACAACGGGTATTTGTTCTTGACAGTGATCTGGTGGAGACCCCGGTACTCAATGCAGGGTCGAAGGCATCCGTCCTTTTTAACGAAGAGGAATCCACCCCCGGCTGGGTAGGAAGACTTTCATATGAAACCCCTCTCCAGATTCTCCTTTTAATCGGCAGACATGGATAGAGACCGTGGCAAGGAGAGAGGATATACTCGGCCACAGTGGAGAGAAGCATTAGGAACCAGTTTAATGGGGCAGTCATAAATCCGATGTGGAGGCAGAATCTCAGCCTCCCTTTTGCTGAAAACATCTGCAAACTGACCAAACTGGGGGGGGGGGGGGGGGGGGGCAGTCCCGCCAATGACTGACAGGATGGCTCTGCAACAGACGACCAAGGCAGAATTCCAGTCCAGGATTGGGGCATGCAGTCGAAGCCAAGGCGGGCCCAGCAGAACAGGATTGATGGCCTTGGGCAAAACAAGGAAAGAAATCAGTTCAAAACGAAGGACTCCAACCTGGAGCTTCAGCGGCTTGGTTTTAGAAACGATGGGATCAGGCAGAGGCAGGCCATTAACTGAGGCAACAGCCAAAGACGTCTCTAGGGGAACTTTGGGCAACTGAATATGATCCACAAGCTCTTTCTGGATGAAGTTAGCAGCAGAACCAGAGTCAAGATAGGCAGAAACTTGATGCGTCCTCTCGCCGGATACTAGGGTCACAGGAATAGTCAGATTGGAACAGAAGGGCTTATTAGGTACCGTTCCACCTAGGGTTGTCTCTCCAACAAATCCTAGGCAATGGGGTCTCTATGGCCTCCTAGGCCGCAATACAAACGAAGTCCAGAAACGCGTCTGCGTTGTTTCTCCTGGATAGACAATTTAAAATAGTTACTCCACCTCGGATCCACTGGTGGGACGACTGCGGAGTATTGCTGGAAAGTAGAATCCAGCCTAGGAAGTTCTCTCTCCCAGAGAACCTCTTGGGAACGCTCCCGGATCCTCATGTCAACCCGGGAGGCGAGTAGGATAAGATCAGCTAGGTTAAATGGCAGATCGCGAACGGCCAGCACATCCTTAAAGCAACAGTGTCACGAAAAAAAAAAACTTTTTTACATCAGTTTGATGTTAGTGTTGTATTAAAAAACTTTTATATTTATTTGTGTGTTTGTGTTTTACTTTTTTTTATTTTTGAACTTTTTCTTCCCTACGGGGGCTGCCATTTTTTTTTTCCATTTCTGTATGTGTCGATTAACGACACATACAGACATGGAATACGGCAGCCACAGTCCCATAGGGAATGCGAACGGGGCCCGTTCCATCCACTATGCTGTACGCCGTCTGTGTGGGAACGGCGCATGCGCTGCTCCCACACAGTCCAAGTTGAACTGTGCGCCGTACGGCGCCATTTTCCTGTAGACCGGAAGTCGCGGCCGGACAGAAAATTACTACCTCCGGTCGCGGCTTCCGGACTTGTGCACTTGGAGTGTCGGTAGCAGACGGAGCGGACGGAGCGGCGGCGACTCGAGCAGGTAAGTTATTTCTATGTATGTTCGTGTTTTACTGTGTGTTTACTAGTGTATGTAAACCTGCCACACTGTGTGTTAGCTCAAAAAATGGCGACACACAGTGTAGGAGGTTAGACCGTTCAATCCCCTCGTTTCTCCCGGCACTAGCCAGGATAAAGGAGGGGGGGATTCTGAGAGCTCACTAGAGCGAGTGAGTTTCCCCAAATTTTGCAGCATAAAGCAATGTGGTTGCTTTACCACATGCAATGCTGCAATTTTGGGAATTGCTCCATCTAGTGACCAGCACAGGGAAATGTTATAAATTAGAATCTAATTTATAATATTTCCTGACTCGTGAAAAAAATGAAAAAATTAGAACAATGTCTAATCACCTATACACTAATTGTTTAACTAAAAAAAACAAAACACTTTTTTTTCTAGCGTCACATTCCCTTTAATCCCTGAAGAAAGTCCCTGCCAAATGTGGCCACCAAAGCCTAATTGTTACAGATCAATTCAGTAGCCAGGATAGGGAACAGAATGGCATACTCGCCCAAGGAGAGGTCTCCCTGGTGTAGGGTCAGCAAGGATGCAGCAGCCGAAGAAACTCTCCCGGGTTCCTCAAAGATCGAGGGGAAGGTCTGTGAAAAGCACTGCAAGTCCCAGGTCTCTGATGTTCCCACAGAGGATTAGCCCATGCCAGGGCTTTCCCAGTAAGGAGAGAGAAGATGAAAGCGATCCTGACGTCATCCGAAGAGAAGGACCTGGCATGTAGTCTGAAGTGGATCAGGCACGGATTCAAAAATCCCCTGAAGGACCTCGGGTCTCCGTCATAGCGTGGAGGTAGCAGCAGGAAGCACAGGGGATCCGTACCGGTACACAGAAAGTGTAGCAGGAGGAACAGCAGGAACGGGTGCGTAGACGACTGTGGTTGGAGCAAGCAGCCGATGGGCTATGGCGTTCACCGACAGGAGGAGCTGATCTGGTCTTGACTGGAGATCCTCCATCTCTGTCAGCATGGCTTGTGTCATCAAGGTCTCAGGTTGACCAGTGGGGTCAATGGCCTGAGCGTTTTATGACTTAGAGGGTTAGTGGACCCACTAGGCCGTACCGCCGTAGCGGGGAGGCAGCAGGCCAAACAGAAGGAACCCCAGAATACAAAGTCCCTCACAAGTGTAACTGGATAGTCCAGTCAGTGGCCGCAGCTCAGGTACAGATGAGAAGGGCGCAGGGGGATGACACCGGTGTGGCAGGTTGCGCCAGACGTGGCGAGTTCCTCCGGACGTGGCAGATGACACCACACAGTATAATGTCCCTCTCTCCTCACATATAACACGTGTCACGTCACCGGCAGCCTCTCTCCTCACATATAAGACGTCACCAGCAGCCTCTCTCCTCACATATAACACGTCACCGGCAGCCTCTCTCCTCACATATAACACGTCACCGGCAGCCTCTCTCCTCACATATAACACGTCACCAGCAACCTCTCTCCTCACATATAACACGTCACCGGCAGCCTCTCTCCTCACATATAACACGTCACCAGCAACCTCTCTCCTCACATATAACATATTACCGGCGGCCTCTCTCCTCACATATAACATGTCACCGGCAGCCTCTCTCCTCACATATAACACGTCACCGGCAGCCTCTCTCCTCACATGTAACACGTGTCATGTCACCGGCAGCCTCTCTCCTCACATATAACACGTCACCGGCAGCCTCTCTCCTCCCATATAACACGTCACCGGCAGCCTCTCTCCTCCCATATAACACGTCACCGGCAGCCTCTCTCCTCACATATAACACGTCACTGGCAGCCTCTCTCCTCACATGTAACACGTCACCGGCAGCCTCTCTCCTCACATATAACACGTCACCGGCAGCCTCTCTCCTCACATATAACACGTCACCGGCAGCCTCTCTCCTCACATATAACATGTCACCGGCAGCCTCTCTCCTCACATATAACATGTCACCGGCAGCCTCTCTCCTCACATATAAGACGTCACCAGCAGCCTCTCTCCTCACATATAACACGTCACCGGCAGCCTCTCTCCTCACATATAACACGTCACCGGCAGCCTCTCTCCTCACAAATAACACGTCACCAGCAACCTCTCTCCTCACATACAACATATTACCGGCGGCCTCTCTCCTCACATATAACATGTCACCGGCAGCCTCTCTCCTCACATATAACATGTCACCGGCAGCCTCTCTCCTCACATATAACACGTCACCGGCAGCCTCTCTCCTCCCATATAACACGTCACCGGCAGCCTCTCTCCTCACATATAACACGTCACCGGCAGCCTCTCTCCTCACATGTAACACGTCACCGGCAGCCTCTCTCCTCACATGTAACACGTCACCGGCAGCCTCTCTCCTCACATGTAACACGTGTCATGTCACCGGCAGCCTCTCTCCTCACATATAACACGTCACCGGCAGCCTCTCTCCTCACATATAACACGTCACCGGCAGCCCCTCTCCTCACATATAACACGTCACCGGCAGCCTCTCTCCTCACATATAACATGTCACCGGCAGCCTCTCTCCTCACATATAACGCGTCACCGGCAGCCTCTCTCCTCACATATAACATGTCACCGGCAGCCTCTCTCCTCACATATAACACGTCACCGGCAGCCTCTCTCCTCACATATAACACGTCACCGGCAGCCTCTCTCCTCACATATAACACGTCACCGGCAGCCTCTCTCCTCACATATAACACGTGTCACGTCACCGGCAGCCTCTCTCCTCACATATAACACGTGACACGTCACCGGCAGCTTCTCTCCTCACATATAACACGTCACCGGCAGCCTCTCTCCTCACATATAACACGTCACCGGCAGCTTCTCTCCTCACATATAACACGTCACCGGCAGCCTCTGTCCTCACATATAACACGTCACCGGCAGCCTCTGTCCTCACATATAACACGTCACCGGCAGCCTCTCTCCTCACATATAACATGTCACCGGCAGCCTCTCTCCTCACATATAACATGTCACCGGCAGCCTCTCTCCTCACATATAACATGTCACCGGCAGCCTCTCTCCTCACATATAACATGTCACCGGCAGCCTCTCTCCTCACATATAACATGTCACCGGCAGCCTCTCACCTCACATATAACCTGTCACCGGCAGCCTCTCTCCTCACATATAACACGTCACCGGCAGCCTCTCTCCTCACATATAACACGTCACCGGCAGCCTCTCTCCTCACATATAACACGTCACCGGCAGCCTCTCTCCTCACATATAACACGTCACCGGCAGCCTCTCTCCTCACATATAACACGTCACCGGCAGCCTCTCTCCTCACATATAACCTGTCACCGGCAGCCTCTCTCCACACATATAACACGTCACCGGCAGCCTCTCTCCACACATATAACACGTCACCGGCAGCCTCTCTCCTCACATATAACATGTCACCGGCAGCCTCTCTCCTCACATATAACACGTCACCGGCAGCCTCTCTCCTCACATATAACACGTCACCGGCAGCCTCTCTCCTCACATATAACACGTCACCGGCAGCCTCTCTCCTCACATATAACCTGTCACCGGCAGCCTCTCTCCACACATATAACATGTCACCGGCAGCCTCTCTCCTCACATATAACACGTCACCGGCAGCCTCTCTCCTCACATATAACACGTCACCGGCAGCCTCTCTCCTCACATATAACACGTCACCGGCAGCCTCTCTCCTCACATATAACACGTCACCGGCAGCCTCTCTCCTCACATATAACATATTACCGGCGGCCTCTCTCCTCACATATAACATGTCACCGGCAGCCTCTCTCCTCACATATAACACGTCACCGGCAGCCTCTCTCCTCACATATAACACGTCACCGGCAGCCTCTCTCCTCACATATAACACGTCACCAGCAACCTCTCTCCTCACATATAACACGTCACCGGCAGCCTCTCTCCTCACATATAACACGTCACCAGCAACCTCTCTCCTCACATATAACATATTACCGGCGGCCTCTCTCCTCACATATAACATGTCACCGGCAGCCTCTCTCCTCACATATAACACGTCACCGGCAGCCTCTCTCCTCACATGTAACACGTGTCATGTCACCGGCAGCCTCTCTCCTCACATATAACACGTCACCGGCAGCCTCTCTCCTCCCATATAACACGTCACCGGCAGCCTCTCTCCTCCCATATAACACGTCACCGGCAGCCTCTCTCCTCACATATAACACGTCACTGGCAGCCTCTCTCCTCACATGTAACACGTCACCGGCAGCCTCTCTCCTCACATATAACACGTCACCGGCAGCCTCTCTCCTCACATATAACACGTCACCGGCAGCCTCTCTCCTCACATATAACATGTCACCGGCAGCCTCTCTCCTCACATATAACATGTCACCGGCAGCCTCTCTCCTCACATATAAGACGTCACCAGCAGCCTCTCTCCTCACATATAACACGTCACCGGCAGCCTCTCTCCTCACATATAACACGTCACCGGCAGCCTCTCTCCTCACAAATAACACGTCACCAGCAACCTCTCTCCTCACATACAACATATTACCGGCGGCCTCTCTCCTCACATATAACATGTCACCGGCAGCCTCTCTCCTCACATATAACATGTCACCGGCAGCCTCTCTCCTCACATATAACACGTCACCGGCAGCCTCTCTCCTCCCATATAACACGTCACCGGCAGCCTCTCTCCTCACATATAACACGTCACCGGCAGCCTCTCTCCTCACATGTAACACGTCACCGGCAGCCTCTCTCCTCACATGTAACACGTCACCGGCAGCCTCTCTCCTCACATGTAACACGTGTCATGTCACCGGCAGCCTCTCTCCTCACATATAACACGTCACCGGCAGCCTCTCTCCTCACATATAACACGTCACCGGCAGCCCCTCTCCTCACATATAACACGTCACCGGCAGCCTCTCTCCTCACATATAACATGTCACCGGCAGCCTCTCTCCTCACATATAACGCGTCACCGGCAGCCTCTCTCCTCACATATAACATGTCACCGGCAGCCTCTCTCCTCACATATAACACGTCACCGGCAGCCTCTCTCCTCACATATAACACGTCACCGGCAGCCTCTCTCCTCACATATAACACGTCACCGGCAGCCTCTCTCCTCACATATAACACGTGTCACGTCACCGGCAGCCTCTCTCCTCACATATAACACGTGACACGTCACCGGCAGCTTCTCTCCTCACATATAACACGTCACCGGCAGCCTCTCTCCTCACATATAACACGTCACCGGCAGCTTCTCTCCTCACATATAACACGTCACCGGCAGCCTCTGTCCTCACATATAACACGTCACCGGCAGCCTCTGTCCTCACATATAACACGTCACCGGCAGCCTCTCTCCTCACATATAACACGTCACCGGCAGCCTCTCTCCTCACATATAACATGTCACCGGCAGCCTCTCTCCTCACATATAACATGTCACCGGCAGCCTCTCTCCTCACATATAACATGTCACCGGCAGCCTCTCTCCTCACATATAACATGTCACCGGCAGCCTCTCTCCTCACATATAACATGTCACCGGCAGCCTCTCACCTCACATATAACCTGTCACCGGCAGCCTCTCTCCTCACATATAACACGTCACCGGCAGCCTCTCTCCTCACATATAACACGTCACCGGCAGCCTCTCTCCTCACATATAACACGTCACCGGCAGCCTCTCTCCTCACATATAACACGTCACCGGCAGCCTCTCTCCTCACATATAACACGTCACCGGCAGCCTCTCTCCTCACATATAACCTGTCACCGGCAGCCTCTCTCCACACATATAACACGTCACCGGCAGCCTCTCTCCACACATATAACACGTCACCGGCAGCCTCTCTCCTCACATATAACATGTCACCGGCAGCCTCTCTCCTCACATATAACACGTCACCGGCAGCCTCTCTCCTCACATATAACACGTCACCGGCAGCCTCTCTCCTCACATATAACACGTCACCGGCAGCCTCTCTCCTCACATATAACATGTCACCGGCAGCCTCTCTCCTCACATATAACACGTCACCGGCAGCCTCTCTCCTCACATATAACACGTCACCGGCAGCCTCTCTCCTCACATATAACACGTCACCGGCAGCCTCTCTCCTCACATATAACACGTGTCACGTCACCGGCAGCCTCTCTCCTCACATATAACACGTGACACGTCACCGGCAGCTTCTCTCCTCACATATAACACGTCACCGGCAGCCTCTCTCCTCACATATAACACGTCACCGGCAGCTTCTCTCCTCACATATAACACGTCACCGGCAGCCTCTGTCCTCACATATAACACGTCACCGGCAGCCTCTCTCCTCACATATAATATGTCACCGGCAGCCTCTCTCCTCACATATAACATGCCACCGGCAGCCTCTCTCCTCACATATAACACGTATCACGTCACCGGCAGCCTCTCTCCTCACATATAACATGTCACCGGCAGCCTCTCTCCTCACATATAACATGTCACCGGCAGCCTCTCTCCTGACATATAACACGTGTCATGTCACCGGCAGCCTCTCTCCTCACATATAACATGTCACCGGCGGCCTCTCTCCTCACATATAACACGTGTCACGTCACCGGCAGCCTCTCTCCTCACATTTAACACGTCACCGGCAGCCTCTCTCCTCACATTTAACACGTCACCGGCAGCCTTTCTCCTCACATATAACATGTCACCGGCAGCCTCTCTCCTCACATATAACAGGTCACCGGCAGCCTCTCTCCTCACATATAACACGTCACCGGCAGCCTCTCTCCTCACATATAACACGTCACCGGCAGCCTCTCTCCTCACATATAACATGCCACCGGCAGCCTCTCTCCTCACATATAACACGTATCACGTCACCGGCAGCCTCTCCCCTCACATATAACACGTCACCGGCAGCCTCTCTCCTCACATAACATGTCACCGGCAGCCTCTCTCCTCACATATAACACGTCACCGGCAGCCTCTCTCCTCACATATAACACGTCACCGGCAGCCTCTCTCCTCACATATAACGCGTCACCGGCAGCCTCTCTCCTCACATATAACGCGTCACCGGCAGCCTCTCTCCTCACATATAACACGTCACCGGCAGCCTCTCTCCTCACATATAACAAGTCACCGGCAGCCTCTCTCCTCACATATATGTCACCGGCAGCCTCTCTCCTCACATATAACATGCCACCGGCAGCCTCTCTCCTCACATATAACACGTATCACGTCACCGGCAGCCTCTCTCCTCACATATAACATGTCACCGGCAGCCTCTCTCCTCACATATAACATGTCACCGGCAGCCTCTCTCCTCACATATAACACGTCACCGGCAGCCTCTCTCCTCACATATAACACGTGTCATGTCACCGGCAGCCTCTCTCCTCACATATAACATGTCACCGGCAGCCTCTCTCCTCACATATAACATGTCACCGGCAGCCTCTCTCCTCACATATAACCCGTGTCATGTCACCGGCAGCCTCTCTCCTCACATATAACATGTCACCGTCAGCCTCTCTCCTCACATATAACATGCCACCGCCAGCCTCTCTCCTCACATATAACACGTCACCGGCAGCCTCTCTCCTCACATATAACACGTCACCGGCAGCCTCTCTCCTCACATATAACATGTCACCGGCAGCCTCTCTCCTCACATATAACGCGTGTCACCGGAAGCCTCTCTCCTCACATATAACGCGTGTCACCGGCAGCCTCTCTCCTCACATATAACACGTCACCGGCAGCCTCTCTCCTCACATATAACACGTCACCGGCAGCCTCTCTCCTCACATATAACATGTCACCGGCAGCCTCTCTTCACATATAACACGTGTCATGTCACCGGCAGCCTCTCTCCTCACATATAACGCGTGTCACCGGCAGCCTCTCTCCTCACATATAACATGTCACCGGCAGCCTCTCTATTCACATATAACGCGTGTCACCGGCAGCCTCTCTCCTCACATATAACACGTCACCGGCAGCCTCTCTCCTCACATATAACACGTCACCGGCAGCCTCTCTCCTCACATATAACATGCCACCGGCAGCCTCTCTCCTCACATATAACACGTGTCACGTCACCGGCAGCCTCTCTCCTCACATTTAACACGTCACCGGCAGCCTCTCTCCTCACATATAACACGTCACCGGCAGCCTCTCTCCTCACATATAACATGTCACCGGCAGCCTCTCTTCACATATAACACTTGTCATGTCACCGGCAGCCTCTCTCCTCACATATAACGCGTGTCACCGGCAGCCTCTCTCCTCATATATAACATGTCACCGGCAGCCTCTCTCCTCACATATAACGCGTGTCACCGGCAGCCTCTCTCCTCACATATAACACGTCACCGGCAGCCTCTCTCCTCACATATAACACGTCACCGGCAGCCTCTCTCCTCACATATAACATGCCACCGGCAGCCTCTCTCCTCACATATAACACGTGTCACGTCACCGGCAGCCTCTCTCCTCACATTTAACACGTCACCGGCAGCCTCTCTCCTCACATATAACACGTCACCGGCAGCCTCTCTCCTCACATATAACATGTCACCGGCAGCCTCTCTCCTCAAATATAACATGTCACTGGCAGACTCTCTCCTCACATATAACACGTCACCGGCGGCCTCTCTCCTCACATATAACACGTGTCATGTCACCGGCAGTCTCTCACCTCACATATAACATGTCACCGGCAGCCTCTCTCCTCACATATAACACGTCACCGGCAGCCTCTCTCCTCACATACAACACGTCACCGGCAGCCTCTCTCCTCACATATAACATGTCACCGGCAGCCTCTCACCTCACATATAACATGTCACCGGCAGCCTCTCTCCTCACATATAACACGTCACCGGCAGCCTCTCTCCTCACATATAACCCGTGTCATGTCACCGGCAGCCTCTCTCCTCACATATAACACGTCACCGGCAGCCTCTCTCCTCACATATAACACGTCACCGCCAGCCTCTCTCCTCACATATAACACGTGTCACGTCACCGGCAGCCTCTCTCCTCACATTTAACACGTCACCGGCAGCCTCTCTCCTCACATATAACATGTCACCGGCAGCCTCTCTCCTCACATATAACACGTCACCGGCAGCCTCTCTCCTCACATATAACACGTCACCGGCAGCCTCTCTCCTCACATATAACATGTCACCGGCAGCCTCTCTCCTCACATATAACGCGTGTCACCGGAAGCCTCTCTCCTCACATATAACATGTCACCGGCAGCCTCTCTCCTCACATATAACGCGTGTCACCGGAAGCCTCTCTCCTCACATATAACGCGTGTCACCGGCAGCCTCTCTCCTCACATATAACACGTCACCGGCAGCCTCTCTCCTCACATATAGCACGTCACCGGCAGCCTCTCTCCTCACATATAACATGTCACCGGCAGCCTCTCTTCACATATAACACGTGTCATGTCACCGGCAGCCTCTCTCCTCACATATAACACGTCACCGGCAGCCTCTCTCCTCACATATAACATGTCACCGGCAGCCTCTCTCCTCACATATAACCCGTGTCACGTCACCGGCAGCCTCTCTCCTCACATTTAACACGTCACCGGCAGCCTCTCTCCTCACATATAACATGTCACCGGCAGCCTCTCTCCTCACATATAACATGTCACCGGCAGCCTCTCTCCTCACATATAACATGTCACCGGCGGCCTCTCTCCTCACATATAACACGTGTCACGTCACCGGCAGCCTCTCTCCTCACATTTAACACGTCACCGGCAGCCTCTCTCCTCACATATAACATGTCACCGGCGGCCTCTCTCCTCACATATAACACGTGTCACGTCACCGGCAGCCTCTCTCCTCACATTTAACACGTCACCGGCAGCCTCTCTCCTCACATTTAACACGTCACCGGCAGCCTCTCTCCACACATATAACACGTCACCGGCAGCCTCTCTCCTCACATATAACACGTCACCGGCAGCCTTTCTCCTCACATATAACATGTCACCGGCAGCCTCTCTCCTCACATATAACACGTCACCGGCAGCCTCTCTCCTCACATATAACACGTCACCGGCAGCCTCTCTCCTCACATATAACACGTCACCGGCAGCCTCTCTCCTCACATATAACACGCCACCGGCAGCCTCTCTCCTCACATAGAACACGTATCACGTCACCGGCAGCCTCTCTCCTCACATATAACATGTCACCGGCAGCCTCTCTCCTCACATATAACATGTCACCGGCAGCCTCTCTCCTCACATATAACATGTCACCGGCAGCCTCTCTCCTCACATATAACACGTCACCGGCAGCCTCTCACCTCACATATAACATGTCACCGGCAGCCTCTCCCCTCACATATAACACGTCACCGGCAGCCTCTCTCCTCACATAACATGTCACCGGCAGCCTCTCTCCTCACATATAACACGTCACCGGCAGCCTCTCTCCTCACATATAACACGTCACCGGCAGCCTCTCTCCTCACATATAACACGTCACCGGCAGCCTCTCTCCTCACATATAACGCGTCACCGGCAGCCTCTCTCCTCACATATAACACGTCACCGGCAGCCTCTCTCCTCACATATAACACGTGTCATGTCACCGGCAGCCTCTCTCCTCACATATAACATGTCACCGGCAGCCTCTCTCCTCACATATAACATGTCACCGGCAGCCTCTCTCCTCACATATAACCCGTGTCATGTCACCGGCAGCCTCTCTCCTCACATATAACATGTCACCGTCAGCCTCTCTCCTCACATATAACACGTCACCGGCAGCCTCTCTCCTCACATATAACACGTCACCGGCAGCCTCTCTCCTCACATATAACAAGTCACCGGCAGCCTCTCTCCTCACATATAACATGTCACCGGCAGCCTCTCTCCTCACATATAACGCGTGTCACCGGAAGCCTCTCTCCTCACATATAACGCGTGTCACCGGCAGCCTCTCTCCTCACATATAACACGTCACCGGCAGCCTCTCTCCTCACATATAACACGTCACCGGCAGCCTCTCTCCTCACATATAACATGTCACCGGCAGCCTCTCTTCACATATAACACGTGTCATGTCAGCGGCAGCCTCTCTCCTCACATATAACGCGTGTCACCGGCAGCCTCTCTCCTCACATATAACGCGTGTCACCGGCAGCCTCTCTCCTCACATATAACACGTCACCGGCAGCCTCTCTCCTCACATATAACACGTCACCGGCAGCCTCTCTCCTCACATATAACATGCCACCGGCAGCCTCTCTCCTCACATATAACACGTGTCACGTCACCGGCAGCCTCTCTCCTCACATTTAACACATCACCGGCAGCCTCTCTCCTCACATATAACACGTCACCGGTAGCCTCTCTCCTCACATATAACATGTCACCGGCAGCCTCTCTCCTCACATATAACACGTCACCGGCAGCCTCTCTCCTCACATATAACACGTCACCGGCAGCCTCTCTCCTCACATATAACATGTCACCGGCAGCCTCTCTTCACATATAACACGTGTCATGTCAGCGGCAGCCTCTCTCCTCACATATAACGCGTGTCACCGGCAGCCTCTCTCCTCACATATAACGCGTGTCACCGGCAGCCTCTCTCCTCACATATAACACGTCACCGGCAGCCTCTCTCCTCACATATAACACGTCACCGGCAGCCTCTCTCCTCACATATAACATGCCACCGGCAGCCTCTCTCCTCACATATAACACGTGTCACGTCACCGGCAGCCTCTCTCCTCACATTTAACACATCACCGGCAGCCTCTCTCCTCACATATAACACGTCACCGGTAGCCTCTCTCCTCACATATAACATGTCACCGGCAGCCTCTCTCCTCAAATATAACATGTCACTGGCAGCCTCTCTCCTCACATATAACACGTCACCGGCGGCCTCTCTCCTCACATATAACACGTGTCATGTCACCGGCAGTCTCTCACCTCACATATAACATGTCACCGGCAGCCTCTCTCCTCACATATAACACGTCACCGGCAGCCTCTCTCCTCACATATAACACGTCACCGGCAGCCTCTCTCCTCACAAATAACATGTCACCGGCAGCCTCTCTTCACATATAACACGTGTCATGTCACCGGCAGCCTCTCTCCTCACATATAACACGTCACCGGCAGCCTCTCTCCTCACATATAACATGTCACCGGCAGCCTCTCTCCTCACATATAACATGTCACCGGCAGCCTCTCTCCTCACATATAACACGTCACCGGCAGCCTCTCTCCTCACATATAACCCGTGTCATGTCACCGGCAGCCTCTCTCCTCACATATAACATGCCACCGGCAGCCTCTCTCCTCACATATAACATGCCACCGCCAGCCTCTCTCCTCACATATAACATGCCACCGCCAGCCTCTCTCCTCACATATAACACGTGTCACGTCACCGGCAGCCTCTCTCCTCACATTTAACACGTCACCGGCAGCCTCTCTCCTCACATATAACATGTCACCGGCAGCCTCTCTCCTCACATATAACATGTCACCGGCAGCCTCTCTCCTCACATATAACACGTCACCGGCAGCCTCTCTCCTCACATATAACACGTCACCGGCAGCCTCTCTCCTCACATATAACACGTCACCGCCAGCCTCTCTCCTCACATATAACATGTCACCGGCAGCCTCTCTCCTCACATATAACACGTCACCGGCAGCCTCTCTCCTCACATATAACACGTGTCACGTCACCGGCAGCCTCTCTCCTCACATTTAACACGTCACCGGCAGCCTCTCTCCTCACATATAACACGTCACCGGCAGCCTCTCTCCTCACATATAACACGTCACCGGCAGCCTCTCTCCTCACATATAACATGTCACCGGCAGCCTCTCTCCTCACATATAACGCGTGTCACCGGAAGCCTCTCTCCTCACATATAACGCGTGTCACCGGCAGCCTCTCTCCTCACATATAACACGTCACCGGCAGCCTCTCTCCTCACATATAACACGTCACCGGCAGCCTCTCTCCTCACATATAACATGTCACCGGCAGCCTCTCTTCACATATAACACGTGTCATGTCACCGGCAGCCTCTCTCCTCACATATAACACGTCACCGGCAGCCTCTCTCCTCACATATAACATGTCACCGGCAGCCTCTCTCCTCACATATAACCCGTGTCACGTCACCGGCAGCCTCTCTCCTCACATTTAACACGTCACCGGCAGCCTCTCTCCTCACATATAACATGTCACCGGCAGCCTCTCTCCTCACATATAACACGTCACCGGCAGCCTCTCTCCTCACATATAACATGTCACCGGCAGCCTCTCTCCTCACATATAACATGTCACCGGCAGCCTCTCTCCTCACATATAACATGTCACCGGCAGCCTCTCTCCTCACATATAACATGTCACCGGCAGCCTCTCTCCTCACATATAACACGTCACCGGCAGCCTCTCTCCTCACATATAACACGTCACCGGCAGCCTCTCTCCTCACATATAACATGTCAGCGGCAGCCTCTCTCCTCACATATAACACGTCACCGGCGGCCTCTCTCCTCACATATAACACGTGTCATGTCACCGGAAGTCTCTCACCTCACATATAACATGTCACCGGCAGCCTCTCTCCTCACATATAACATGTCACCGGCAGCCTCTCTCCTCACATATAACACGTCACCGGCAGCCTCTCTCCTCACATATAACACGTGTCATGTCACCGGCAGCCTCTCTCCTCACATATAACACGTCACCGGCAGCCTCTCTTCACATATAACACGTGTCATGTCACCGGCAGCCTCTCTCCTCACATATAACACGTCACCGGCAGCCTCTCTCCTCACATATAACATGTCACCGGCAGCCTCTCTCCTCACATATAACGCGTCACCGGCAGCCTCTCTTCACATATAACACGTGTCATGTCACCGGAAGCCTCTCTCCTCACATATAACGCGTGTCACCGGCAGCCTCTCGCCTCACATATAACACGTCACCGGCAGCCTCTCTCCTCACATATAACACGTCACCGGCAGCCTCTCTCCTCACATATAACACGTCACCGGCAGCCTCTCTTCACATATAACACGTGTCATGTCACCGGAAGCCTCTCTCCTCACATATAACGCGTGTCACCGGCAGCCTCTCTCCTCACATATAACACGTCACCGACAGCCTCTCTCCTCACATATAACATGTCACCGACAGCCTCTCTCCTCACATATAACACGTGTCATGTCACCGGCAGCCTCTCTCCTCACATATAACACGTCACCGGCAGCCTCTCTCCTCACATATAACATGTCACCGGCAGCCTCTCTCCTCACATATAACCCGTGTCACGTCACCGGCAGCCTCTCTCCTCACATATAACATGTCACCGGCAGCCTCTCTCCTCACATATAACACGTCACCGGCAGCCTCTCTCCTCACATATAACACGTCACCGGCAGCCTCTCTTCACATATAACACGTGTCATGTCACCGGCAGTCTCTCACCTCACATATAACATGTCACCGGCAGCCTCTCTCCTCACATATAACACGTCACCGGCAGCCTCTCTCCTCACATACAACACGTCACCGGCAGCCTCTCTCCTCACATATAACACGTCACCGGCAGCCTCTCTCCTCACATATAACACGTCACCGGCAGCCTCTCTCCTCACATATAACACGTCACCGGCAGCCTCTCTCCTCACATATAACACGTCACCGGCAGCCTCTCTCCTCACAAATAACATGTCACCGGCAGCCTCTCTTCACATATAACACGTGTCATGTCACCGGCAGCCTCTCTCCTCACATATAACACGTCACCGGCAGCCTCTCTCCTCACATATAACATGTCACCGGCAGCCTCTCTCCTCACATATAACATGTCACCGGCAGCCTCTCTCCTCACATATAACACGTGTCACGTCACCGGCAGCCTCTCTCCTCACATTTAACACGTCACCGGCAGCCTCTCTCCTCACATATAACATGTCACCGGCAGCCTCTCTCCTCACATATAACATGTCACCGGCAGCCTCTCTCCTCACATATAACACGTCACCGGCAGCCTCTCTCCTCACATTTAACACGTCACCGGCAGCCTCTCTCCTCACATATAACACGTCACCGCCAGCCTCTCTCCTCACATATAACATGTCACCGGCAGCCTCTCTCCTCACATATAACACGTCACCGGCAGCCTCTCTCCTCACATATAACATGTCACCGGCAGCCTCTCTCCTCACATATAACACGTCACCGGCAGCCTCTCTCCTCACATATAACACGTCACCGGCAGCCTCTCTCCTCACATATAACATGTCACCGGCAGCCTCTCTTCACATATAACACGTGTCATGTCACCGGCAGCCTCTCTCCTCACATATAACACGTCACCGGCAGCCTCTCTCCTCACATATAACATGTCACCGGCAGCCTCTCTCCTCACATATAACCCGTGTCACGTCACCGGCAGCCTCTCTCCTCACATTTAACACGTCACCGGCAGCCTCTCTCCTCACATATAACATGTCACCGGCAGCCTCTCTCCTCACATATAACACGTCACCGGCAGCCTCTCTCCTCACATATAACACGTGTCACGTCACCGGCAGCCTCTCTCCTCACATTTAACACGTCACCGGCAGCCTCTCTCCTCACATATAACACGTCACCGGCAGCCTCTCTCCTCACATATAACATGTCACCGGCAGCCTCTCTCCTCACATATAACACGTCACCGGCGGCCTCTCTCCTCACATATAACACGTGTCATGTCACCGGCAGTCTCTCACCTCACATATAACATGTCACCGGCAGCCTCTCTCCTCACATATAACACGTCACCGGCAGCCTCTCTCCTCACATATAACACGTCACCGGCAGCCTCTCTCCTCACATATAACACGTCACCGGCAGCCTCTCTCCTCACATATAACACGTCACCGGCAGCCTCTCTCCTCACATATAACACGTCACCGGCAGCCTCTCTCCTCACAAATAACATGTCACCGGCAGCCTCTCTTCACATATAACACGTGTCATGTCACCGGCAGCCTCTCTCCTCACATATAACACGTCACCGGCAGCCTCTCTCCTCACATATAACATGTCACCGGCAGCCTCTCTCCTCACATATAACATGTCACCGGCAGCCTCTCTCCTCACATATAACATGTCACCGGCAGCCTCTCTCCTCACATATAACACGTCACCGGCAGCCTCTCTCCTCACATATAACCCGTGTCATGTCACCGGCAGCCTCTCTCCTCACATATAACAATATAACATGTCACCGGCAGCCTCTCTTCACATATAACACGTGTCATGTCACCGGCAGCCTCTCTCCTCACATATAACACGTCACCGGCAGCCTCTCTCCTCACATATAACATGTCACCGGCAGCCTCTCTCCTCACATATAACCCGTGTCACGTCACCGGCAGCCTCTCTCCTCACATTTAACACGTCACCGGCAGCCTCTCTCCTCACATATAACATGCCACCGCCAGCCTCTCTCCTCACATATAACATGCCACCGCCAGCCTTTCTCCTCACATATAACATGCAACCGCCAGCCTCTCTCCTCACATATAACACGTGTCACGTCACCGGCAGCCTCTCTCCTCACATTTAACACGTCACCGGCAGCCTCTCTCCTCACATATAACATGTCACCGGCAGCCTCTCTCCTCACATATAACATGTCACCGGCAGCCTCTCTCCTCACATATAACCCGTGTCATGTCACCGGCAGCCTCTCTCCTCACATATAACATGCCACCGCCAGCCTCTCTCCTCACATATAACATGCCACCGCCAGCCTCTCTCCTCACATATAACACGTGTCACGTCACCGGCAGCCTCTCTCCTCACATTTAACACGTCACCGGCAGCCTCTCTCCTCACATATAACATGTCACCGGCAGCCTCTCTCCTCACATATAACATGTCACCGGCAGCCTCTCTCCTCACATATAACACGTCACCGGCAGCCTCTCTCCTCACATATAACACGTCACCGGCAGCCTCTCTCCTCACATATAACACGTCACGGCCAGCCTCTCTCCTCACATATAACATGTCACCGGCAGCCTCTCTCCTCACATATAACACGTCACCGGCAGCCTCTCTCCTCACATATAACACGTGTCACGTCACCGGCAGCCTCTCTCCTCACATTTAACACGTCACCGGCAGCCTCTCTCCTCACATATAACACGTCACCGGCAGCCTCTCTCCTCACATATAACACGTCACCGGCAGCCTCTCTCCTCACATATAACATGTCACCGGCAGCCTCTCTCCTCACATATAACGCGTGTCACCGGAAGCCTCTCTCCTCACATATAACGCGTGTCACCGGCAGCCTCTCTCCTCACAGATAACACGTCACCGGCAGCCTCTCTCCTCACATATAACACGTCACCGGCAGCCCCTCTCCTCACATATAACATGTCACCGGCAGCCTCTCTTCACATATAACACGTGTCATGTCACCGGCAGCCTCTCTCCTCACATATAACACGTCACCGGCAGCCTCTCTCCTCACATATAACATGTCACCGGCAGCCTCTCTCCTCACATATAACCCGTGTCACGTCACCGGCAGCCTCTCTCCTCACATTTAACACGTCACCGGCAGCCTCTCTCCTCACATATAACATGTCACCGGCAGCCTCTCTCCTCACATATAACACGTCACCGGCAGCCTCTCTCCTCACATATAACACGTCACCGGCAGCCTCTCTCCTCACATATAACACGTCACCGCCAGCCTCTCTCCTCACATATAACATGTCACCGGCAGCCTCTCTCCTCACATATAACACGTCACCGGCAGCCTCTCTCCTCACATATAACACGTGTCACGTCACCGGCAGCCTCTCTCCTCACATTTAACACGTCACCGGCAGCCTCTCTCCTCACATATAACACGTCACCGGCAGCCTCTCTCCTCACATATAACATGTCACCGGCAGCCTCTCTCCTCACATATAACACGTCACCGGCGGCCTCACTCCTCACATATAACACGTGTCATGTCACCGGCAGTCTCTCACCTCACATATAACATGTCACCGGCAGCCTCTCTCCTCACATATAACACGTCACCGGCAGCCTCTCTCCTCACATATAACACGTCACCGGCAGCCTCTCTCCTCACATATAACACGTCACCGGCAGCCTCTCTCCTCACAAATAACATGTCACCGGCAGCCTCTCTTCACATATAACACGTGTCATGTCACCGGCAGCCTCTCTCCTCACATATAACATGTCACCGGCAGCCTCTCTCCTCACATATAACATGTCACCGGCAGCCTCTCTCCTCACATATAACACGTCACCGGCAGCCTCTCTCCTCACATATAACCCGTGTCATGTCACCGGCAGCCTCTCTCCTCACATATAACATGCCACCGGCAGCCTCTCTCCTCACATATAACATGCCACCGCCAGCCTCTCTCCTCACATATAACATGCAACCGCCAGCCTCTCTCCTCACATATAACACGTGTCACGTCACCGGCAGCCTCTCTCCTCACATTTAACACGTCACCGGCAGCCTCTCTCCTCACATATAACATGTCACCGGCAGCCTCTCTCCTCACATATAACACGTCACCGGCAGCCTCTCTCCTCACATATAACACGTCACCGGCAGCCTCTCTCCTCACATATAACACGTCACCGGCAGCCTCTCTCCTCACATATAACACGTCACCGGCAGCCTCTCTCCTCACATATAACACGTCACCGGCAGCCTCTCTCCTCACATATAACATGTCACCGGCAGCCTCTCTCCTCACATATAACATGTCACCGGCAGCCTCTCTCCTCACATATAACATGTCACCGGCAGCCTCTCTCCTCACATATAACACGTCACCGGCAGCCTCTCTCCTCACATATAACACGTCACCGGCAGCCTCTCTCCTCACATATAACACGTCACCGGCAGCCTCTCTCCTCACATATAACACGTCACCGGCAGCCTCTCTCCTCACATATAACACGTCACCGCCAGCCTCTCTCCTCACATATAACACGTCACCGGCAGCCTCTCTCCTCACATATAACACGTCACCGGCAGCCTCTCTCCTCACATATAACACGTCACCGGCAGCCTCTCTCCTCACATATAACATGTCACCGGCAGCCTCTCTCCTCACATATAACATGTCACCGGCAGCCTCTCTCCTCACATATAACACGTCACCGGCAGCCTCTCTCCTCACATATAACACGTCACCGGCAGCCTCTCTCCTCACATATAACACGTCACCGGCAGCCTCTCTCCTCACATATAACACGTCACCGGCAGCCTCTCTCCTCACATATAACACGTGTCATGTCACCGGCAGCCTCTCTCCTCAAATATAACATGTCACCGGCAGCCTCTCTCCTCACATATAACATGTCACCGGCAGCCTCTCTCCTCACATATAACACGTCACCGGCAGCCTCTCTCCACACATATAACATGTCACCGGCAGCCTCTCTCCTCACATATAACATGTCACCGGCAGCCTCTCTCCTCACATATAACACGTCACCGGCAGCCTCTCTCCTCATATATAACATGTCACCGGCAGCCTCTCTCCTCACATATAACACGTCACCGGCAGCCTCTCTCCTCACATATAACATGTCACCGGCAGCCTCTCTCCTCACATATAACATGTCACCGGCAGCCTCTCTCCTCACATATAACATGTACAGCAGCCTCTCTCCTCACATATAACATGTCACCGGCAGCCTCTCTCCTCACATATAACATGTCACCGGCAGCCGCTCTCCTCACATACAACACGTCACCGGCAGTGTCTCTCCTCACATATAACACGTGTCATGTCACCGGCAGCCTCTCTCCTCACATATAACATGTCACCGGCAGCCTCTCTCCTCACATATAACACGTCACCGGCAGCCTCTCTCCACACATATAACATGTCACCGGCAGCCTCTCTCCTCACATATAACATGTCACCGGCAGCCTCTCTCCTCACATATAACACGTCACCGGCAGCCTCTCTCCTCATATATAACATGTCACCGGCAGCCTCTCTCCTCACTTATAACACGTCACCGGCAGCCTCTCTCCTCACATATAACATGTCACCGGCAGCCTCTCTCCTCACATATAACATGTCACCGGCAGCCTCTCTCCTCACATATAACATGTCACCGGCAGCCTCTCTCCTCACATATAACATGTCACCGGCAGCCGCTCTCCTCACATACAACACGTCACCGGCAGCCTCTCTCCTTACATATAACATGTCACCGCCAACCTCTCTCCTCACATATAACACGTCACCGGCGGCCTCTCTCCTCACATATAACACATGTCATGTCACCGGCAGTCTCTCACCTCACATATAACATGTCACCGGCAGCCTCTCTCCTCACATATAACATGTCACCGGCAGCCTCTCTCCTCACATATAACACGTCACCGGCAGCCTCTCTCCTCACATATAACACGTCACCGGCAGCCGCTCTCCTCACATACAACACGTCACCGGCAGCCTCTCTCCTCACATATAACATGTCACCGGCAGCCTCTCTCCTCACATATAACGCGTCACCGGCAGCCTCTCTCCTCACATATAACGCGTCACCGGCAGCCTCTCTCCTCACATATAACACGTCACCGGCAGCCTCTCTCCTCACATATAACACGTCACCGGCAGCCTCTCTCCTCACATATAACACGTGTCATGTCACCGGCAGCCTCTCTCCTCACATATAACACGTCACCGGCAGCCTCTCTCCTCACATATAACATGTCACCGGCAGCCTCTCTCCTCACATATAACACGTGTCACCGGCAGCCTCTCTCCTCACATATAACATGTCACCGGCAGCCTCTCTCCTCACATATAACACGTCACCGGCAGCCTCTCTCCTCACATATAACACGTCACCGGCAGCCTCTCTCCTCACACATAACACGTCACCGGCAGCCTCTCTCCTCACATATAACATGTCACCGGCAGCCTCTCTCCTCACATATAACACGTCACCGGCAGCCTCTCTCCTCACATATAACACGTCACCGGCAGCCTCTCTCCTCACATATAACACGTCTCCGGCAGCCTCTCTCCTCACATATAACACGTCTCCGGCAGCCTCTCTCCTCACATATAACACGTCACAGGCAGCCTCTCTCCTCACATATAACATGTCACCGGCAGCCTCTCTCCTCACATATAACGCGTCACCGGCAGCCTCTCTCCTCACATATAACATGTCACCGGCAGCCTCTCTCCTCACATATAACATGTCACCGGCAGCCTCTCTCCTCACATATAACACGTGTCATGTCACCAGCAGCCTCTCTCCTCACATATAACACGTCACCGGCAGCCTCTCTCCTCAGATATAACACATCACCGGCAGCCTCTCTCCTCACATATAACACGTCACCGGCAGCCTCTCTCCTCACATATAACACGTGTCATGTCACCAGCAGCCTCTCTCCTCACATATAACGCGTCACCGGCAGCCTCTCTCCTCACATATAACGCGTCACCGGCAGCCTCTCTCCTCACATATAACGCGTCACCGGCAGCCTCTCTCCTCACATATAACGCGTCACCGGCAGCCTCTCTCCTCACATATAACGCGTCACCGGCAGCCTCTCTCCTCACATATAACGCGTCACCGGCAGCCTCTCTCCTCACATATAACGCGTCACCGGCAGCCTCTCTCCTCACATATAACGCGTCACCGGCAGCCTCTCTCCTCACATATAACACGTCACCGGCAGCCTCTCTCCTCACATATAACACGTGTCACGTCACCGGCAGCCTCTCTCCTCACATATAACACTTGTCACGTCACCGGCAGCTTCTCTCCTCACATATAACACGTCACCGGCAGCCTCTGTCCTCACATATAACACGTCACCGGCAGCCTCTGTCCTCACATAACACGTCACCGGCAGCCTC
This sequence comes from Rhinoderma darwinii, assembly GCF_050947455.1. Classification (NCBI taxonomy): domain Eukaryota; kingdom Metazoa; phylum Chordata; class Amphibia; order Anura; family Rhinodermatidae; genus Rhinoderma; species Rhinoderma darwinii. Next base: position 170,033 of record NW_027463374.1, on the reverse strand, counting down.
TCTCCTCACATATAACACGTGTCATGTCACCGGCAGCCTCTCTCCTCACATATAACATGTCACCGGCAGCCTCTCACCTCACATATAACATGTCACCGGCAGCCTCTCACCTCACATATAACCCGTCACCGGCAGCCTCTCTACTCACATATAACACGTCACCGGCAGCCTCTCTCCTCACATATAACCTGTCACCGGCAGCCTCTCACCTCACATATAACACGTCACCGGCAGCCTCTCTCCTCACATATAACCTGTCACCGGCAGCCTCTCACCTCACATAGAACACGTCACCGGCAGCCTCTCTCCTCACATATAACACGTGTCATGTCACCGGCAGCCTCTCTCCTCACATGTAACGCGTCACCGGCAGCCTCTCTCCTCACATATAACACGTCACCACCAGCCTCTCTCCTCACATATAACACGTCACCGGCAGCCTCTCTCCTCACATATAACACGTCACCGGCAGCCTCTCTCCTCACATATAACACGTCACCGGCAGCCTCTCTCCTCACATATAACACGTCACCGGCAGCCTCTCTCCTCACATATAACGCGTGTCACCGGCAGCCTCTCTCCTCACATATAACGCGTGTCACCGGCAGCCTCTCTCCTCACATATAACACGTCACCGGCAGCCTCTCTCCTCACATATAACACGTCACCGGCAGCCTCTCTCCTCACATATAACACGTCACCGGCAGCCTCTCTCCTCACATATAACACGTCACCGGCAGCCTCTCTCCTCACATATAACACGTCACCGGCAGCCTCTCTCCTCACATATAACACGTCACCGGCAGCCTCTCTCCTCACATATAACACGTCACCGGCAGCCTCTCTCCTCACATATAACACGTCACCGGCAGCCTCTCTCCTCACATATAACACGTCACCGGCAGCCTCTCTCCTCACATATAACCCGTGTCATGTCACCGGCAGCCTCTCTCCTTACATATAACATGTCACCGCCAACCTCTCTCCTCACATATAACACGCCACCGGCAGCCTCTCTCCTCACATATAACACGTCACCGGCAGCCTCTCTCCTCACATATAACACGTCACCGGCAGCCCCTCTCCTCACATATAACACGTCACCGGCAGCCCCTCTCCTCACATATAACACGTCACCGGCAGCCTCTCTCCTCACATATAACACGTCACCGGCAGCCGCTCTCCTCACATACAACACGTCACCGGCAGCCTCTCTCCTCACATATAACCCGTGTCATGTCACCGGCAGCCTCTCTCCTTACATATAACATGTCACCGCCAACCTCTCTCCTCACATATAACACGCCACCGGCAGCCTCTCTCCTCACATATAACACGTCACCGGCAGCCTCTCTCCTCACATATAACACGTCACCGGCAGCCTCTCTCCTCACATATAACACGTCACCGGCAGCCCCTCTCCTCACATATAACACGTCACCGGCAGCCCCTCTCCTCACATATAACACGTCACCGGCAGCCTCTCTCCTCACATATAACACGTCACCGGCAGCCGCTCTCCTCACATACAACACGTCACCGGCAGCCTCTCTCCTCACATATAACATGTCACCGGCAGCCTCTCTCCTCACATATAACGCGTCACCGGCAGCCTCTCTCCTCACATATAACGCGTCACCGGCAGCCTCTCTCCTCACATATAACACGTCACCGGCAGCCTCTCTCCTCACATATAACACGTCACCGGCAGCCTCTCTCCTCACATATAACACGTGTCACGTCACCGGCAGCCTCTCTCCTCACATATAACACGTGTCACGTCACCGGCAGCTTCTCTCCTCACATATAACACGTCACCGGCAGCCTCTGTCCTCACATAACACGTCACCGGCAGCCTCTCTCCTCACATATAACACGTGTCATGTCACCGGCAGCCTCTCACCTCACATATAACCCGTCACCGGCAGCCTCTCTACTCACATATAACACGTCACCGGCAGCCTCTCTCCTCACATATAACACGTGTCATGTCACCGGCAGCCTCTCTCCTCACATATAACATGTCACCGGCAGCCTCTCTCCTCACATATAACACGTCACCAGCAGCCTCTCTCCTCACATATAACACGTGTCATGTCACCGGCAGCCTCTCTCCTCACATATAACACGTCACCGGCAGCCTCTCTCCTCACATATAACACGCCACCGGCAGCCTCTCTCCTCACATATAACACGTCACCGGCAGCCTCTCTCCTCACATATAACACGTCACCGGCAGCCTCTCTCCTCACATATAACACGTCACCGGCAGCCTCTCTCCTCACATATAACACGTCACCGGCAGCCTCTCTCCTCACATATAACACGTGTCACCGGCAGCCTCTCTCCTCACATATAACACGTCACCGGCAGCCTCTCTCCACACATATAACACGTCACCGGCAGCCTCTCTCCTCACATATAACACGTCACCGGCAGCCTCTCTCCTCACATATAACACGTCACCGGCAGCCTCTCTCCTCACATATAACACGTCACCGGCAGCCTCTCTCCTCACATATAACACGTCACCGGCAGCCTCTCTCCTCACATATAACACGTCACCGGCAGCCTCTCTCCTCACATATAACACGTCACCGGCAGCCTCTCTCCTCACATATAACATGTCACCGGCAGCCTCTCTCCTCACATATAACATGTCACCGGCAGCCTCTCTCCTCACATATAACGCGTCACCGGCAGCCTCTCTCCTCACATATAACGCGTCACCGGCAGCCTCTCTCCTCACATATAACATGTCACCGGCAGCCTCTCTCCTCACATATAACATGTCACCGGCAGCCTCTCTCCTCACATATAACGCGTCACCGGCAGCCTCTCTCCTCACATATAACACGTGTCATGTCACCGGCAGCCTCTCTCCTCACATATAACATGTCACCGGCAGCCTCTCTCCTCACATATAACACGTGTCATGTCACCGGCAGCCTCTCTCCTCACATATAACACGTCAGCGGCAGCCTCTCTCCTCACATATAACATGTCACCGGCAGCCTCTCTCCTCACATATAACACGTGTCATGTCACCGGCAGCCTCTCTCCTCACATATAACACGTGTCATGTCACCGGCAGCCTCTCTCCTCACATATAACACGTGTCACCGGCAGCCTCTCTCCTCACATATAACACGTGTCACCGGCAGCCTCTCTCCTCACATATAACACGTGTCACCGGCAGCCTCTCTCCTCACATATAACATGTCACCGGCAGCCTCTCTCCTCACATATAACACGTCACCGGCAGCCTCTCTCCTCACATATAACACGTCACCGGCAGCCTCTCTCCTCACATATAACATGTCACCGGCAGCCTCTCTCCTCACATATAACACGTCACCGGCAGCCTCTCTCCTCACATATAACACGTCACCGGCAGCCTCTCTCCTCACATATAACACGTCACCGGCAGCCTCTCTCCTCACATATAACATGTCACCGGCAGCCTCTCTCCTCACATATAACATGTCACCGGCAGCCTCTCTCCTCACATATAACACGTCACCGGCAGCCTCTCTCCTCACATATAACACGTCACCGGCAGCCTCTCTCCTCACATATAACACGTCACCGGCAGCCTCTCTCCTCACATATAACACGTGTCATGTCACCGGCTGCCTCTCTCCTCACATATAACACGTCACCGGCAGCCTCTCTCCTCACATATAACACGTCACCGGCAGCCTCTCTCCTCACATATAACACGTCACCGGCAGCCTCTCTCCTCACATATAACACGTCACCGGCAGCCTCTCTCCTCACATATAACACGTCACCGGCAGCCTCTCTCCTCACATATAACATGTCACCGGCAGCCTCTCTCCTCACATATAACATGTCACCGGCAGCCTCTCTCCTCACATATAACACGTGTCATGTCACCGGCAGCCTCTCTCCTCACATATAACACGTCACCGGCAGCCTCTCTCCTCACATATAACACGTGTCATGTCACCGGCAGCCTCTCTCCTCACATATAACACGTGTCACCGGCAGCCTCTCTCCTCACATATAACACGTGTCACCGGCAGCCTCTCTCCTCACATATAACACGTCACCGGCAGCCTCTCTCCTCACATATAACATGTCACCGGCAGCCTCTCTCCTCACATATAACATGTCACCGGCAGCCTCTCTCCTCACATATAACACGTGTCATGTCACCGGCAGCCTCTCTCCTCACATATAACACGTCAGCGGCAGCCTCTCTCCTCACATATAACATGTCACCGGCAGCCTCTCTCCTCACATATAACACGTGTCATGTCACCGGCAGCCTCTCTCCTCACATATAACACGTCACCGGCAGCCTCTCTCCTCACATATAACACGTGTCATGTCACCGGCAGCCTCTCTCCTCACATATAACACGTGTCACCGGCAGCCTCTCTCCTCACATATAACACGTGTCACCGGCAGCCTCTCTCCTCACATATAACACGTGTCACCGGCAGCCTCTCTCCTCACATATAACACGTCACCGGCAGCCTCTCTCCTCACATATAACACGTCACCGGCAGCCTCTCTCCTCACATATAACACGTCACCGGCAGCCTCTCTCCTCACATATAACACGTCACCGGCAGCCTCTCTCCTCACATATAACACGTCACCGGCAGCCTCTCTCCTCACATATAACACGTCACCGGCAGCCTCTCTCCTCACATATAACACGTCACCGGCAGCCTCTCTCCTCACATATAACACGTCACCGGCAGCCTCTCTCCTCACATATAACACGTCACCGGCAGCCTCTCTCCTCACATATAACACGTCACCGGCAGCCTCTCTCCTCACATATAACACGTCACCGGCAGCCTCTCTCCTCACATATAACACGTCACCGGCAGCCTCTCTCCTCACATATAACACGTCACCGGCAGCCTCTCTCCTCACATATAACACGTCACCGGCAGCCTCTCTCCTCACATATAACACGTCACCGGCAGCCTCTCTCCTCACATATAACACGTCACCGGCAGCCTCTCTCCTCACATATAACACGTCACCGGCAGCCTCTCCCCTCACATATAACACGTCACCGGCAGCCTCTCTCCTCACATATAACATGTCACCGGCAGCCTCTCTCCTCACATATAACATGTCACCGGCAGCCTCTCTCCTCACATATAACATGTCACCGGCAGCCTCTCTCCTCACATATAACACGTCACCGGCAGCCTCTCTCCCCACATATAACACGTCACCGGCAGCCTCTCTCCTCACATATAACACGTCACCGGCAGCCTCTCTCCTCACATATAACACGTCACCGGCAGCCTCTCTCCTCACATATAACACGTCACCGGCAGCCTCTCTCCTCACATATAACACGCCACCGGCAGCCTCTCTCCTCACATATAACACGTCACCGGCAGCCTCTCTCCTCACATATAACACGTCACCGGCAGCCTCTCTCCTCACATATAACATGTCACCGGCAGCCTCTCTCCTCACATATAACACGTCACCGGCAGCCTCTCTCCTCACATATAACACGTCACCGGCAGCCTCTCTCCTCACATATAACACGTCACCGGCAGCCTCTCTCCTCACATATAACACGTCACCGGCAGCCTCTCTCCCCACATATAACACGTCACCGGCAGCCTCTCTCCTCACATATAACACGTCACCGGCAGCCTCTCTCCTCACATATAACACGTCACCGGCAGCCTCTCTCCTCACATATAACACGTCACCGGCAGCCTCTCTCCTCACATATAACACGTCACCGGCAGCCTCTCTCCTCACATATAACACGTCACCGGCAGCCTCTCTCCTCACATATAACATGTCACCGGCAGCCTCTCTCCTCACATATAACACGTCACCGGCAGCCTCTCTCCTCACATATAACACGTCACCGGCAGCCTCTCTCCTCACATATAACATGTCACCGGCAGCCCCTCTCCTCACATATAACATGTCACCGGCAGCCTCTCTCCTCACATATAACACGTCACCGGCAGCCTCTCTCCTCACATATAACACGTCACCGGCAGCCTCTCTCCTCACATATAACACGTCACCGGCAGCCTCTCTCCTCACATATAACACGTCACCGGCAGCCCCTCTCCTCACATATAACATGTCACCGGCAGCCTCTCTCCTCACATATAACATGTCACCGGCAGCCTCTCTCCTCACATATAACATGTCACCGGCAGCCTCTCTCCTCACATATAACACGTCACCGGCAGCCTCTCTCCTCACATATAACATGTCACCGGCAGCCTCTCTCCTCACATATAACACGTCACCGGCAGCCTCTCTCCTCACATATAACACGTGTCATGTCACCGGCAGCCTCTCTCCTCACATATAACACGTCACCGGCAGCCTCTCTCCTCACATATAACACGTCACAGGCAGCCTCTCTCCTCACATATAACACGTCACCGGCAGCCTCTCTCCTCACATATAACACGTCACCGGCAGCCTCTCTCCTCACATATAACACGTCACCGGCAGCCTCTCTCCTCACATATAACACGTCACCGGCAGCCTCTCTCCTCACATATAACCTGTCACCGGCAGCCTCTCCTCACATATAACACGTCACCGGCAGCCTCTCTCCTCACATATAACACGTCACCGGCAGCCTCTCTCCTCACATATGACGCGTCACCGGCAGCCTCTCTCCTCACATATAACACGTCACCGGCAGCCTCTCTCCTCACATGTAACACGTCACCGGCAGCCTCTCTCCTCACATATAACACGTCACCGGCAGCCTCTCTCCTCACATATAACACGTCACCGGCAGCCTCTCTCCTCACATATAACACGTCACCGGCAGCCTCTCTCCTCACATATAACACGTCACCGGCAGCCTCTCTCCTCACATATAACACGTCACCGGCAGCCTCTCTCCTCACATATAACACGTCACTGGCAGCCTCTCTCCTCACATATAACATGTCACCGGCAGCCTCTCTCCTCACATATAACGCGTCACCGGCAGCCTCTCTCCTCACATATAACACGTCACCGGCAGCCTCTCTCCTCACATATAACATGTCACCGGCAGCCTCTCTCCTCACATATAACATGTCACCGGCAGCCTCTCTCCTCACATATAACATGTCACCGGCAGCCTCTCTCCTCACATATAACACGTCACCGGCGGCCTCTCTCCTCACATATAACACGTCACCGGCGGCCTCTCTCCTCACATATAACACGTCACCGGCAGCCTCTCTCCTCACATATGACACGTCACCGGCAGCCTCTCTCCTCACATATAACACGTCACCGGCAGCCTCTCTCCTCACATATAACATGTCACCGGCAGCCTCTCTCCTCACATATAACACGTCACCGGCAGCCTCTCTCCTCACATATAACACGTCACCGGCAGCCTCTCTCCTCACATATAACACGTCACCGGCAGCCTCTCTCCTCACATATAACACGTCACCGGCAGCCTCTCTCCTCACATATAACACGTCACCGGCAGCCTCTCTCCTCACATATAACACGTCACCGGCAGCCTCTCTCCTCACATATAACACGTCACCGGCAGCCTCTCTCCTCACATATAACACGTCACCGGCAGCCTCTCTCCTCACATATGACACGTCACCGGCAGCCTCTCTCCTCACATATAACACGTCACCGGCAGTGTCTCTCCTCACATATAACACGTCACCGGCAGCCTCTCTCCTTACATATAACACGTCACCGGCAGCCTCTCTCCTCACATATAACACGTCACCGGCAGCCTCTCTCCTCACATATAACACGTCACCGGCAGCCTCTCTCCTCACATATAACATGTCACCGGCAGCCTCTCTCCTCACTTATAACATGTCACCGGCAGCCTCTCTCCTCACATATAACATGTCACCGGCAGCCTCTCTCCTCACATATAACATGTCACCGGCAGCCTCTCTCCTCACATATAACACGTCACCGGCAGCCTCTCTCCTCACATATAACATGTCACCGGCAGCCTCTCTCCTCACATATAACACGTCACCGGCAGCCTCTCTCCTCACATATAACACGTCACCGGCAGCCTCTCCTCACATATAACATGTCACCGGCAGCCTCTCTCCTCACATATAACATGTCACCGGCAGCCTCTCTCCTCACATATAACACGTCACCGGCAGCCTCTCTCCTCACATATAACGCGTGTCACCGGCAGCCTCTCTCCTCACATATAACGCGTGTGACGTCATCTTACCTTACACTGCAGTCACACGCCGCGTCTTCTTCTACTAATAATGTAAGACAGGGGAGAATGCAGCTTAGTAGCAGGTAATATATATATATCCTCTGTAGACACCGCTGTGAATCATGGGAAATCTTCTACTGACTGATAACAGAGAGAAGAACACAACAGCAGTGACGACCAATCCTCCACCGACCAGGACCTGCTACGTATCTGTAATAGGACTATGTCTGAAGGACCTGTGATGACGTCACCATCATGTGATAGAAATCACGTGACATGAGGGGGTCGGAGCTCAGATGTACAGCGGAGAAGTAGACAATGGGGGAGGCGAAGCTTATCTGTGCGGCGGAGAAATTGTAGATTAAGGACCTTTGATGACGTCTCTGCTGTTATTCCTACCTGAGGAAGCGGATCTAAACTGTGCAGATAATAGGGGGTGGATGAAGGACCTGTCGTGGTGACGTCATCGTCATGTGATTAATTTCTAAAAGGGGCGGAGCTGAAACAATGCAGCGGAGAAGTAGACAAAGGAGCTGTGATGACGTCACTGTCATGTGATCAATACCTGAGGGGCGGAGCTCAATTGAGCTGTAAAGAGAGATGATTACGTGTTTGAGGGGCGGGGCTCTACAACAGTGTAAAGAGGAGCTAATGACCTAGATGATGGGCGGGGCTTTTCGAGGGGCGGAGCTACGAGACGATCTCAAGTGATGGATTGTTTTCTGTTCTATAGGTTGTCAGGAATTGTGTGAGAGGCGGAGCCAGAGGAATGCTGGGAGTTGTAGTTCTCTCCTCTTATATCTCCTCCTGTAATGTCCTCTGATATAACATAATAACAGTCTGGACATGCTGGGAGTTGTAGTTCTCTCCTCTTATATCTCCTCCTGTAATGTCCTCTGATATCACATAATAACAGTCTGGACATGCTGGGAGTTGTAGTTCTCTCCTCTTATACCTCCTCCTGTAATGTCCTCTGATATCACATAATAACAGCCTGGACATGCTGGGAGTTGTAGTTCTCTCCTCTTATACCTCCTCCTGTAATGTCCTCTGATATCACATAATAACAGCCTGGACATGCTGGGAGTTGTAGTTCTCTCCTCTTATATCTCCTCCTGTAATGTCCTCTGATATCACATAATAACAGCCTGGACATGCTGGGAGTTGTAGTTCTCTCCTCTTATACCTCCTCCTGTAATGTCCTCTGATATCACATAATAACAGCCTGGACATGCTGGGAGTTGTAGTTCTCTCCTCTTATATCTCCTCCTGTAATGTCCACTGATATCACATAATAACAGTCTGGACATGCTGGGAGTTGTAGTTCTCTCCTCTTATATCTCCTCCTGTAATGTCCACTGATATCACATAATAACAGTCTGGACATGCTGGGAGTTGTAGTTCTCTCCTCTTATATCTCCTCCTGTAATGTCCACTGATATCACATAATAACAGTCTGGACATGCTGGGAGTTGTAGTTCTCTCCTCTTATATCTCCTCCTGTAATGTCCTCTGATATCACATAATAACAGTCTGGACATGCTGGGAGTTGTAGTCCTCTCCTCTTATATCTCCTCCTGTAATGTCCTCTGATATCACATAATAACAGTCTGGACATGCTGAGAGTTGTGGTTCTCTCCTCTTATATCTTCTCCTGTAATGTCCTCTAATATCACATAATAACAGTCTGGACATGCTGGGAGTTGTAGTTCTCTCCTCTTATATCTCCTCCTGTAATGTCCTCTGATATCACATAATAACAGGCTGGACATGCTGGGAGTTGTAGTCCTCTCCTCTTATACCTCCCCCTGTAATGTCCTCTGATATCACATAATAACAGTCTGGCCATGCTGGGAGTTGTAGTTCTCTCCTTTATATCTCCTGTAATGTCCTCTGATATCACATAATAACAGTCTGGACATGCTGGGAGTTGTAGTCCTCTCCTCTTATATCTCCCCCTGTAATGTCCTCTGATATCACATTATAACAATCTGGACATTCTGGGAGTTGTAGTTCTCTCCTCTTATATCTCCTGTAATGTCCTCTGATATACCATAATAACAGTCTGGACATGCTGGGAGTTGTAGTTCTCTCCTTATATCTCCTCCTGTAATGTTCTCTGATATCACATAATAACAGTCTGGACATGCTGGGAGTTGTAGTCCTCTCCTCTTATATCTCCTCCTGTAATGTCCTCTGATATCACATAATAACAGGCTGGACATGCTGGGAGTTGTAGTCCTCTCCTCTTATACCTCCCCCTGTAATGTCCTCTGATATCACATAATAACAGTCTGGCCATGCTGGGAGTTGTAGTTCTCTCCTTTATATCTCCTGTAATGTCCTCTGATATCACATAATAACAGTCTGGACATGCTGGGAGTTGTAGTCCTCTCCTCTTATATCTCCCCCTGTAATGTCCTCTGATATCACATTATAACAATCTGGACATTCTGGGAGTTGTAGTTCTCTCCTCTTATATCTCCTGTAATGTCCTCTGATATACCATAATAACAGTCTGGACATGCTGGGAGTTGTAGTTCTCTCCTTATATCTCCTCCTGTAATGTTCTCTGATATCACATAATAACAGTCTGGACATGCTGGGAGTTGTAGTCCTCTCCTCTTATACCTCCTCCCTGTAATGTCCTCTGATATCACATAATAACAGTCTGGACATGCTGGGAGTTGTAGTTTTCTCCTCTTATATCTCTTTCTGTAATGTCCTCTGATATCCCATAATAACAGTCTGGACATGCTGGGAGTTGTAGTTCTCTCCTCTTATATCTCCCCCTGTAATGTCCTCTGATATCACATAATAACAGTCTGGACATGCTGGGAGTTGTAGTCCTCTCCTCTCTTATATCTCCTCCTGTAATGTCCTCTGATATCACATAATAACAGTCTGGACATGCTGGGAGTTGTAGTCCTCTCCTCTCTTATATCTCCTCCTGTAATGTCCTCTGATATCACATAATAACAGTCTGGACATGCTGGGAGTTGTAGTCCTCTCCTCTCTTATATCTCCTCCTGTAATGTCCTCTGATATCACATAACAGTCTTGGCATGCTGGGAGTTGTAGTTCTCTCCACTTATACCTCCTCCTGTAATGTCCTCTGATATCAAATAATAACAGTCTGGACATGCTGGGAGTTGTAGTCCTCTCCTCTTATATCTCCTCCTGTAATGTCCCCTGATATAACATAATAACAGTCTGGACATGCTGGGAGTTGTAGTTCTCTCCTCTTATATCTCCTTTTGTAATGTCCTCTGATATCACATAATAACAGCCTGGACATGCTGGGAGTTGTAGTCTTCTCCTCTTATATCTCCTCCTGTAATGTCCTCTGATATCACATAATAACAGTCTGGACATGCTGGGAGTTGTAGTTCTCCTCTTATATCTCCTCCTGTAATGTCCTCTGATATCACATAATAACAGTCTGGACATGCTGGGAGTTGTAGTTCTCTTATACCTCCTCCTGTAATGTCCTCTGGTATCACATAATAACAGCCTGGACATGCTGGGAGTTGTAGTTCTCTCCTCTTATACGTCCTCCTGTAATGTCCTCTGATATCACATAATAACAGTCTGGACATGCTGGGAGTTGTAGTCCTCTCCTCTCTTATATCGCCTCCTGTAATGTCTTTTGATATCACATAATAACAGTCTGGACATGCTGGGAGTTGTAGTTCTCTCCTCTTATATCTCCTCCTGTAATGTCCTCTGATATCACATAATAACAGTCTGGACATGCTGGGAGTTGTAGTTCTCTCCTCTTATATCTCCTCCTGTAATGTCCTCTGATATCACATAATAACAGCCTGGAAATGCTGGGAGTTGTAGTTCTCTCCTCTTATACGTCCTCCTGTAATGTCCTCTGATATCACATAATAACAGTCTCGACATGCTGGGAGTTGTAGTCCTCTCCTCTCTTATATCGCATCCTGTAATGTCCTCTGATATCACATAATAACAGTCTGGACATGCTGGGAGTTGTAGTCCTCTCCTCTCTTATATCTTCTCCTGTAATGTCTTCTGATATCACATAATAACAGCCTGGACATGCTGGGAGTTGTAGTTCTCTCCTTATATCTCCTCCTGTAATGTCCTCTGATATCACATAATAACAGTCTGGACATGCTGGTAGTTGTAGTTTTCTCCTCTTATATCTCCTCCTGTAATGTCCTCTGATATCCCATAATAACAGTCTGGACATGCTGGGAGTTGTAGTTCTCTCCTCTTATATCTCCCCCTGTAATGTCCTCTGATATCACATAATAACAGTCTGGACATGCTGGGAGTTGTAGTCCTCTCCTCTATATCTCCCCCTGTAATGTCCTCTGATATCACATAATAACAGTCTGGACATGCTGGGAGTTGTAGTTCTCTCCTCTTATACCTCCTCCTGTAATGTCCTCTGATATCACATAATAATAGTCTGGACATGCTGGGAGTTGTAGTTCTCTCCTCTTATATCTCCTCCTGTAATGTCCTCTGATATCACATAATAACAGCCTGGACATGCTGGGAGTTGTAGTTCTCTCCTCTTATATCTCCCCCTGTAATGTCCTCTGATATCACATAATAACAGTCTGGACATGCTGGGAGTTGTAGTCCTCTCCTCTTATATCTCCCCCTGTAATGTCCTCTGATATCACATAATAACAGTCTGGACATGCTGGGAGTTGTAGTTCTCTCCTTATATCTCCTCCTGTAATGTTCTCTGATATCACATAATAACAGTCTGGACATGCTGGGAGTTGTAGTTCTCTCCTCTTATATCTCCTCCTGTAATGTCCTCTGATATCACATAATAACAGTCTGGACATGCTGGGAGTTGTAGTTCTCTCCTCTTATATCTCCTCCTGTAATGTCCTCTGATATCACATAATAACAGTCTGGACATGCTGGGAGTTGTAGTCCTCTCCTCTCTTATATCTTCTCCTGTAATGTCCTCTGATATCACATAATAACAGTCTGGACATGCTGGGAGTTGTAGTCCTCTCCTCTCTTATATCTCCTCCTGTAATGTCCTCTGATATCACATAATAACAGTCTGGACATGCTGGGAGTTGTAGTCCTCTCCTCTTATATCTCCCCCTGTAATGTCCTCTGATATCACATAATAACAGTCTGGACATGCTGGGAGTTGTAGTTCTCTCCTTATATCTCCTCCTGTAATGTTCTCTGATATCACATAATAACAGTCTGGACATGCTGGGAGTTGTAGTCCTCTCGCTTATATCTCCTCCTGTAATGTCTTTTGATATCACATAATAACAGTCTGGACATGCTGGGAGTTGTAGTTCTCTCCTCTTATATCTCCTCCTGTAATGTCCTCTGATATCACATAATAACAGTCTGGACATGCTGGGAGTTGTAGTTCTCTCCTCTTATATCTCCTCCTGTAATGTCCTCTGATATCACATAATAACAGTCTGGACATGCTGGGAGTTGTAGTTCTCCTCTTATACCTCCTCCTGTAATGTCCTCTGACATCACATAATAACAGCCTGGACATGCTGGGAGTTGTAGTTCTCTCCTCTTATACGTCCTCCTGTAATGTCCTCTGATATCACATAATAACAGTCTGGACATGCTGGGAGTTGTAGTCCTCTCCTCTCTTATATCGCCTCCTGTAATGTCCTCTGATATCACATAATAACAGTCTGGACATGCTGGGAGTTGTAGTCCTCTCCTCTCTTATATCTCCTCCTGTAATGTCCTCTGATATCACATAATAACTGTCTGGACATGCTGGGAGTTGTAGTTTTCTCCTCTTATATCTCCTCCTGTAATGTCCTCTGATATCCCATAATAACAGTCTGGACATGCTGGGAGTTGTAGTTCTCTCTTATATCTCCCCCTGTAATGTCCTCTGATATCACATAATAACAGTCTGGACATGCTGGGAGTTGTAGTTCTCTCCTCTTATCTCCTCCTGTAATGTCCTCTGATATCACATAATAACAGTCTGGACATGCTGGGAGTTGTAGTCCTCTCCTCTTATATCTCCCCCTGTAATGTCCTCTAATATCACATAATAACAGTCTGGACATGCTGGGAGTTGTAGTTCTCTCCTCTTATATCTCTCCCTGTAATGTCCTCTGATATCACATAATAACAGTCTGGACATGCTGGGAGTTGTAGTTCTCTCCTTATATCTCCTCCTGTAATGTTCTCTGATATCACATAATAACAGTCTGGACATGCTGGGAGTTGTAGTTCTCTCCTCTTATATCTCCTCCTGTAATGTCCTCTGATATCACATAATAACAGTCTGGACATGCTGGGAGTTGTAGTTTTCTCCTCTTATATCTCCTCCTGTAATGTCCTCTGATATCCCATAATAACAGTCTGGACATGCTGGGAGTTGTAGTTCTCTCCTCTTATATCTCCCCCTGTAATGTCCTCTGATATCACATAATAACAGTCTGGACATGCTGGGAGTTGTAGTCCTCTCCTCTTATATCTCCCCCTGTAATGTCCTCTGATATCACATAATAACAGTCTGGACATGCTGGGAGTTGTAGTTCTCTCCTTATATCTCCTCCTGTAATGTTCTCTGATATCACATAATAACAGTCTGGACATGCTGGGAGTTGTAGTTCTCTCCTCTTATATCTCCTGTAATGTCCTCTGATATCACATAATAACAGTCTGGACATGCTGGGAGTTGTAGTTCTCTCCTCTTATATCTCCTCCTGTAATGTCCTCTGATATCACATAATAACAGTCTGGACATGCTGGGAGTTGTAGTTCTCTCCTCTTATATCTCCTCCTGTAATGTCCTCTGATATCACATAATAACAGTCTGGACATGCTGGGAGTTGTAGTTCTCTCCTCTTATACCTCCTCCTGTAATGTCCTCTGACATCACATAATAACAGCCTGGACATGCTGGGAGTTGTAGTTCTCTCCTCTTATACGTCCTCCTGTAATGTCCTCTGATATCACATAATAACAGTCTGGACATGCTGGGAGTTGTAGTCCTCTCCTCTCTTATATCGCCTCCTGTAATGTCCTCTGATATCACATAATAACAGTCTGGACATGCTGGGAGTTGTAGTCCTCTCCTCTCTTATATCTCCTCCTGTAATGTCCTCTGATATCACATAATAACTGTCTGGACATGCTGGGAGTTGTAGTTTTCTCCTCTTATATCTCCTCCTGTAATGTCCTCTGATATCCCATAATAACAGTCTGGACATGCTGGGAGTTGTAGTTCTCTCTTATATCTCCTCCAGTAATGTCCTCTGATATCACATAATAACAGTCTGGACATGCTGGGAGTTGTAGTCCTCTCCTCTTATATCTCCCCCTGTAATGTCCTCTAATATCACATAATAACAGTCTGGACATGCTGGGAGTTGTAGTTCTCTCCTCTTATATCTCTCCCTGTAATGTCCTCTGATATCACATAATAACAGTCTGGACATGCTGGGAGTTGTAGTTCTCTCCTTATATCTCCTCCTGTAATGTTCTCTGATATCACATAATAACAGTCTGGACATGCTGGGAGTTGTAGTTCTCTCCTCTTATATCTCCTCCTGTAATGTCCTCTGATATCACATAATAACAGTCTGGACATGCTGGGTGTTGTAGTTCTCTCCTCTTATATCTCCCTGTAATGTCCTCTGATATCACATAATAACAGTCTGGACATGCTGGGAGTTGTAGTTTTCTCCTCTTATATCTCCTCCTGTAATGTCCTCTGATATCCCATAATAACAGTCTGGACATGCTGGGAGTTGTAGTTCTCTCCTCTTATATCTCCCCCTGTAATGTCCTCTGATATCACATAATAACAGTCTGGACATGCTGGGAGTTGTAGTCCTCTCCTCTTATATCTCCCCCTGTAATGTCCTCTGATATCACATAATAACAGTCTGGACATGCTGGGAGTTGTAGTTCTCTCCTCTTATACCTCCTCCTGTAATGTCCTCTGATATAACATAATAATAGTCTGGACATGCTGGGAGTTGTAGTTCTCTCCTCTTATATCTCCTCCTGTAATGTCCTCTGATATCACATAATAACAGCCTGGACATGCTGGGAGTTGTAGTTCTCTCCTCTTATATCTCCCCCTGTAATGTCCTCTGATATCACATAATAACAGTCTGGACATGCTGGGAGTTGTAGTCCTCTCCTCTTATATCTCCCCCTGTAATGTCCTCTGATATCACATAATAACAGTCTGGACATGCTGGGAGTTGTAGTTCTCTCCTTATATCTCCTCCTGTAATGTTCTCTGATATCACATAATAACAGTCTGGACATGCTGGGAGTTGTAGTTCTCTCCTCTTATATCTCCTCCTGTAATGTCCTCTGATATCACATAATAACAGTCTGGACATGCTGGGAGTTGTAGTTCTCTCCTCTTATATCTCCTCCTGTAATGTCCTCTGATATCACATAATAACAGTCTGGACATGCTGGGAGTTGTAGTCCTCTCCTCTCTTATATCTCCTCCTGTAATGTCCTCTGATATCACATAATAACAGTCTGGACATGCTGGGAGTTGTAGTCCTCTCCTCTCTTATATCGCCTCCTGTAATGTCCTCTGATATCACATAATAACAGTCTGGACATGCTGGGAGTTGTAGTCCTCTCCTCTCTTATATCTCCTCCTGTAATGTCCTCTGATATCACATAATAACTGTCTGGACATGCTGGGAATTGTAGTTTTCTCCTCTTATATCTTCTCCTGTAATGTCCTCTGATATCCCATAATAACAGTCTGGACATGCTGGGAGTTGTAGTTCTCTCTTACATCTCCTCCTGTAATGTCCTCTGATATCACATAATAACAGTCTGGACATGCTGGGAGTTGTAGTCCTCTCCTTTTATATTCCCCCCTGTAATGTCCTCTAATATCACATAATAACAGTCTGGACATGCTGGGAGTTGTAGTTCTCTCCTCTTATACCTCCTCCTGTAATGTCCTCTGATATCACATAATAATAGTCTGGACATCCTGGGAGTTGTAGTTCTCTCCTCATATATCTTCTCCTGTAATGTCCTCTGATATCACATAATAATAGTCTGGACATGCTGGGAGTTGTAGTTCTCTCCTCTTATACCTCCTCCTGTAATGTCCTCTGATATCACATAATAACAGCCTAAACATGCTGGTAGTTGTAGTTCTCTCCTCTTATATCTCTCCCTGTAATGTCCTCTGATATCACATAATAACAGTC
Organism: Rhinoderma darwinii; assembly: GCF_050947455.1. Classification (NCBI taxonomy): domain Eukaryota; kingdom Metazoa; phylum Chordata; class Amphibia; order Anura; family Rhinodermatidae; genus Rhinoderma; species Rhinoderma darwinii. The sequence continues at coordinate 152,627 of NW_027463374.1, read as the reverse complement.
TGGACATGCTGGGAGTTGTAGTTCTCTCCTTATATCTCCTCCTGTAATGTTCTCTGATATCACATAATAACAGTCTGGACATGCTAGGAGTTGTAGTTCTCTCCTCTTATATCTCCTCCTGTAATGTCCTCTGATATCACATAATAACAGTCTGGACATGCTGGGAGTTGTAGTCCTCTCCTCTCTTATATCTCCTCCTGTAATGTCCTCTGATATCACATAATAACAGTCTGGACATGCTGGGAGTTGTAGTTCTCTCCTCTTATATATCCTCCTGTAATGTCCTCTGATATCACATAATAACAGTCTGGACATGCTGGGAGTTGTAGTCCTCTCCTCTCTTATATCTCCTCCTGTAATGTCCTCTGATATCACATAATAACAGCCTGGACATGCTGGGAGTTGTAGTTCTCTCCTCTTATACGTCCTCCTGTAATGTCCTCTGATATCACATAATAACAGTCTGGACATGCTGGGAGTTGTAGTCCTCAACTCTCTTATATCGCCTCCTGTAATGTCCTCTGATATCACAAAATAACAGTCTGGACATGCTGGGAGTTGTAGTCCTCTCCTCTCTTATATCTCCTCCTGTCATGTCCTCTGATATCACATAATAACAGTCTGGACATGCTGGGAGTTGTAGTTCTCTCCTCTTATATCTCCTCCTGTAATGTCCTCTGATATCACATAATAACAGTCTGGACATGCTGGGAGTTGTAGTCCTCTCCTCTCTTATATCTCCTCCTGTAATGTCCTCTGATATCACATAATAACAGTCTGGACATGCTGGGAGTTGTAGTTCTCTCCTCTTATACCTCCTCCTGTAATGTCCTCTGATATCACATAATAACAGTCTGAACATGCTGGGAGTTGTAGTCCTCTCTTATATCTCCTCCTGTAATGTCCTCTGATATCACATAATAACAGCCTGGACATGCTGGGAGTTGTAGTCCTCTCCTCTTATACCTCCTCCCTGTAATGTCCTCTGATATCACATAATAACAGTCTGGACATGCTGGGAGTTGTAGTTTTCTCCTCTTATATCTCCTCCTGTAATGTCCTCTGATATCCCATAATAACAGTCTGGACATGCTGGGAGTTGTAGTTCTCTCCTCTTATATCTCCCCCTGTAATGTCCTCTGATATCACATAATAACAGTCTGGACATGCTGGGAGTTGTAGTCCTCTCCTCTTATATCTCCCCCTGTAATGTCCTCTGATATCACATTATAACAATCTGGACATTCTGGGAGTTGTAGTTCTCTCCTCTTATATCTCCTGTAATGTCCTCTGATATCCCATAATAACAGCCTGGACATGCTGGTAGTTGTAGTTCTCTCCTTATATCTCCTCCTGTAATGTTCTCTGATATCACATAATAACAGTCTGGACATGCTGGGAGTTGTAGTTCTCTCCTCTTATATCTCCTCCTGTAATGTCCTCTGATATCACATAATAACAGTCTGGACATGCTGGGAGTTGTAGTTCTCTCCTCTTATATCTCCTCCTGTAATGTCCTCTGATATCACATAATAACAGTCTGGACATGCTGGGAGTTGTAGTCCTCTCCTCTCTTATATCTCCTCCTGTAATGTCCTCTGATATCACATAATAACAGTCTGGACATGCTGGGAGTTGTAGTTCTCTCCTCTTATATATCCTCCTGTAATGTCCTCTGATATCACATAATAACAGTCTGGACATGCTGGGAGTTGTAGTCCTCTCCTCTCTTATATCTCCTCCTGTAATGTCCTCTGATATCACATAATAACAGCCTGGACATGCTGGGAGTTGTAGTTCTCTCCTCTTATACGTCCTCCTGTAATGTCCTCTGATATCACATAATAACAGTCTGGACATGCTGGGAGTTGTAGTCCTCTCCTCTCTTATATCGCCTCCTGTAATGTCCTCTGATATCACAAAATAACAGTCTGGACATGCTGGGAGTTGTAGTCCTCTCCTCTCTTATATCTCCTCCTGTCATGTCCTCTGATATCACATAATAACAGTCTGGACATGCTGGGAGTTGTAGTTCTCTCCTCTTATATCTCCTCCTGTAATGTCCTCTGATATCACATAATAACAGTCTGGACATGCTGGGAGTTGTAGTCCTCTCCTCTCTTATATCTCCTCCTGTAATGTCCTCTGATATCACATAATAACAGTCTGGACATGCTGGGAGTTGTAGTTCTCTCCTCTTATACCTCCTCCTGTAATGTCCTCTGATATCACATAATAACAGTCTGAACATGCTGGGAGTTGTAGTCCTCTCTTATATCTCCTACTGTAATGTCCTCTGATATCACATAATAACAGCCTGGACATGCTGGGAGTTGTAGTCCTCTCCTCTTATACCTCCTCCCTGTAATGTCCTCTGATATCACATAATAACAGTCTGGACATGCTGGGAGTTGTAGTTTTCTCCTCTTATATCTCCTCCTGTAATGTCCTCTGATATCCCATAATAACAGTCTGGACATGCTGGGAGTTGTAGTTCTCTCCTCTTATATCTCCCCCTGTAATGTCCTCTGATATCACATAATAACAGTCTGGACATGCTGGGAGTTGTAGTCCTCTCCTCTTATATCTCCCCCTGTAATGTCCTCTGATATCACATTATAACAATCTGGACATTCTGGGAGTTGTAGTTCTCTCCTCTTATATCTCCTGTAATGTCCTCTGATATCCCATAATAACAGCCTGGACATGCTGGTAGTTGTAGTTCTCTCCTTATATCTCCTCCTGTAATGTTCTCTGATATCACATAATAACAGTCTGGACATGCTGGGAGTTGTAGTTCTCTCCTCTTATATCTCCTCCTGTAATGTCCTCTGATATCACATAATAACAGTCTGGACATGCTGGGAGTTGTAGTTCTCTCCTCTTATATCTCCTCCTGTAATGTCCTCTGATATCACATAATAACAGTCTGGACATGCTGGGAGTTGTAGTCCTCTCCTCTCTTATATCTCCTCCTGTAATGTCCTCTGATATCACATAATAACAGTCTGGACATGCTGGGAGTTGTAGTCCTCTCCTCTCTTATATCTCCTCCTGTAATGTCCTCTGATATCACATAATAACAGTCTGGACATGCTGGGAGTTGTAGTCCTCTCCTCTCTTATATCTCCTCCTGTAATGTCCTCTGATATCACATAATAACAGTCTGGACATGCTGGGAGTTGTAGTTCTCTCCTCTTATATCTCCTCCTGTAATGTCCTCTGATATCACATAATAACAGTCTGGACATGCTGGGAGTTGTAGTTCTCTCCTCTTATATCTCCTCCTGTAATGTCCTCTGATAGCACATAATAACAGTCTGGACATGCTGGGAGTTGTAGTCCTCTCCTCTCTTATATCTCCTCCTGTAATGTCCTCTGATATCACATAATAACAGTCTGGACATGCTGGGAGTTGTAGTCCTCTCCTCTCTTATATCTCCTCCTGTAATGTCCTCTGATATCACATAATAACAGTCTGGACATGCTGGGAGTTGTAGTTTTCTCCTCTTATATCTCCTCCTGTAATGTCCTCTGATATCCCATAATAACAGTCTGGACATGCTGGGAGTTGTAGTTCTCTCCTCTTATATCTCCCCCTGTAATGTCCTCTGATATCACATAATAACAATCTGGACATGCTGGGAGTTGTAGTTCTCTCCTCTTATATCTCCTCCTGTAATGTCCTCTGATATCCCATAATAACAGTCTGGACATGCTGGGAGTTGTAGTTCTCTCCTCTTATATCTCCTCCTGTAATGTCCTCTGATATCACATAAAAACAGTCTGGACATGCTGGGAGTTGTAGTTATCTCCCGTTATATCTCCTCCTGTAATGTCCTCTGATATCACATAACAGTCTGGACATGCTGGTAGTTGTAGTTCTCTCCTCTTATATCTCCTCCTGTAATGTCCTCTGATATCACATAAAAACAGTCTGGACATGCTGGGAGTTGTAGTTATCTCCCCTTATATCTCCTCCTGTAATGTCCTCTGATATCACATAACAGTCTGGACATGCTGGTAGTTGTAGTTCTCTCCTCTTATATCTCCTCCTGTAATGTCCTCTGATATCACATAATAACAGTCTGGGCATGCTGGGAGTTGTAGTTTTCTCCTCTTATATCTCCTCCTGTAATGTCCTCTGATATCCCATAATAACAGTCTGGACATGCTGGGAGTTGTAGTTCTCTCCTCTTATATCTCCCCCTGTAATGTCCTCTGATATCACATAATAACAGTCTGGACATGCTGGGAGTTGTAGTTCTCTCCTCTTATATCTCCCCCTGTAATGTCCTCTGATATCACATAATAACAGTCTGGACATGCTGGGAGTTGTAGTTCTCTCCTCTTATATCTCCCCCTGTAATGTCCTCTGATATCACATAATAACAGTCTGGACATGCTGGGAGTTGTAGTCCTCTCCTCTTATATCTCCCCCTGTAATGTCCTCTGATATCACATAATAACAGTCTGGACATGCTGGGAGTTGTAGTTCTCTCCTTATATCTCCTCCTGTAATGTTCTCTGATATCACATAATAACAGTCTGGACATGCTGGGAGTTGTAGTTCTCTCCTCTTATATCTCCTCCTGTAATGTCCTCTGATATCACATAATAACAGTCTGGACATGCTGGGAGTTGTAGTTCTCTCCTCTTATATCTCCCCCTGTAATGTCCTCTGATATCACATAATAACAGTCTGGACATGCTGGGAGTTGTAGTCCTCTCCTCTTATATCTCCCCCGGTAATGTCCTCTGATATCACATTATAACAATCTGGTCATTCTGGGAGTTGTAGTTCTCTCCTCTTATATCTCCTGTAATGTCCTCTGATATCCCATAATAACAGTCTGGACATGCTGGGAGTTGTAGTTCTCTCCTCTCTTATATCTCCTCCTGTAATGTCCTCTGATATCACATAATAATAGTCTGGACATGCTGGGAGTTGTAGTTCTCTCCTCTTATATCTCCCCCTGTAATGTCCTCTGATATCACATAATAACAGTCTGGACATGCTGGGAGTTGTAGTCCTCTCCTCTTATATCTCCCCCTGTAATGTCCTCTGATATCACATAATAACAGTCTGGACATGCTGGGAGTTGTAGTTCTCTCCTTATATCTCCTCCTGTAATGTTCTCTGATATCACATAATAACAGTCTGGACATGCTGGGAGTTGTAGTTCTCTCCTCTTATATCTCCTCCTGTAATGTCCTCTGATATCACATAATAACAGTCTGGACATGCTGGGAGTTGTAGTTCTCTCCTCTTATATCTCCTCCTGTAATGTCCTCTGATATCACATAATAACAGTCTGGACATGCTGGGAGTTGTAGTCCTCTCCTCTCTTATATCTCCTCCTGTAATGTCCTCTGATATCACATAATTCAGTCTGGACATGCTGGGAGTTGTAGTCCTCTCCTCTCTTATATCTCCTCCTGTAATGTCCTCTGATATCACATAATAACAGTCTGGACATGCTGGGAGTTGTAGTCCTCTCCTCTCTTATATCTCCTCCTGTAATGTCCTCTGATATCACATAACAGTCTTGGCATGCTGGGAGTTGTAGTTCTCTCCACTTATACCTCCTCCTGTAATGTCCTCGGATATCAAATAATAACAGTCTGGAAATGCTGGGAGTTGTAGTCCTCTCCTCTTATATCTCCTCCTGTAATGTCCCCTGATATAACATAATAACAGTCTGGACATGCTGGGAGTTGTAGTTCTCTCCTCTTATATCTCCTTTTGTAATGTCCTCTGATATCACATAATAACAGCCTGGACATGCTGGGAGTTGTAGTCTTCTCCTCTTATATCTCCTCCTGTAATGTCCTCTGATATCATATAATAACAGTCTGGACATGCTGGGAGTTGTAGTTCTCCTCTTATATCTCCTCCTGTAATGTCCTCTGATATCACATAATAACAGTCTGGACATGCTGGGAGTTGTAGTTCTCTTATACCTCCTCCTGTAATGTCCTCTGATATCACATAATAACAGCCTGGACATTCTGGGAGTTGTAGTTCTCTCCTCTTATACGTCCTCCTGTAATGTCCTCTGATATCACATAATAACAGTCTGGACATGCTGGGAGTTGTAGTCCTCTCCTCTCTTATATCGCCTCCTGTAATGACTTTTGATATCACATAATAACAGTCTGGACATGCTGGGAGTTGTAGTTCTCTCCTCTTATATCTCCTCCTGTAATGTCCTCTGATATCACATAATAACAGTCTGGACATGCTGGGAGTTGTAGTTCTCTCCTCTTATATCTCCTCCTGTAATGTCCTCTGATATCACATAATAACAGTCTGGACATGCTGGGAGTTGTAGTTCTCCTCTTATACCTCCTCCTGTAATGTCCTCTGATATCACATAATAACAGCCTGGACATTCTGGGAGTTGTAGTTCTCTCCTCTTATACGTCCTCCTGTAATGTCCTCTGATATCACATAATAACAGTCTGGACATGCTGGGAGTTGTAGTCCTCTCCTCTCTTATATCGCCTCCTGTAATGTCTTTTGATATCACATAATAACAGTCTGGACATGCTGGGAGTTGTAGTTCTCTCCTCTTATATCTCCTCCTGTAATGTCCTCTGATATCACATAATAACAGTCTGGACATGCTGGGAGTTGTAGTTCTCTCCTCTTATATCTCCTCCTGTAATGTCCTCTGATATCACATAATAACAGTCTGGACATGCTGGGAGTTGTAGTTCTCCTCTTATACCTCCTCCTGTAATGTCCTCTGATATCACATAATAACAGTCTGGACATGCTGGGAGTTGTAGTCCTCTCCTCTCTTATATCTTCTCCTGTAATGTCCTCTGATATCACATAATAACAGCCTGGACATGCTGGGAGTTGTAGTTCTCTCCTTATATCTCCTCCTGTAATGTCCTCTGATATCACATAATAACAGTCTGGACATGTTGGTAGTTGTAGTTCTCTCCTCTTATATCTCCTCCTGTAATGTCCTCTGATATCACATAATAACAGCCTGGACATGCTGGGAGTTGTAGTCCTCTCCTCTTATATCTCCCCCGGTAATGTCCTCTGATATCACATTATAACAATCTGGACATTCTGGGAGTTGTAGTTCTCTCCTCTTATATCTCCTGTAATGTCCTCTGATATCCCATAATAACAGTCTGGACATGCTGGGAGTTGTAGTTCTCTCCTCTCTTATATCTCCTCCTGTAATGTCCTCTGATATCACATAATAATAGTCTGGACATGCTGGGAGTTGTAGTCCTCTCCTCTTATATCTCCCCCTGTAATGTCCTCTGATATCACATAATAACAGTCTGGACATGCTGGGAGTTGTAGTTCTCTCCTTATATCTCCTCCTGTAATGTTCTCTGATATCACATAATAACAGTCTGGACATGCTGGGAGTTGTAGTTCTCTCCTCTTATATCTCCTCCTGTAATGTCCTCTGATATCCCATAATAACAGTCTGGACATGCTGGGAGTTGTAGTTCTCTCCTCTTATATCTCCCCCTGTAATGTCCTCTGATATCACATAATAACAGTCTGGACATGCTGGGAGTTGTAGTCCTCTCCTCTTATATCTCCCCCTGTAATGTCCTCTGATATCACATAATAATAGTCTGGACATGCTGGGAGTTGTAGTTCTCTCCTCTTATATCTCCTCCTGTAATGTCCTCTGATATCACATAATAACAGCCTGGACATGCTGGGAGTTGTAGTTCTCTCCTCTTATATCTCCCCCTGTAATGTCCTCTGATATCACATAATAACAGTCTGGACATGCTGGGAGTTGTAGTTCTCTCCTCTTATATCTCCTCCTGTAATGTCCTCTGATATCACATAATAACAGCCTGGACATGGTGGGAGTTGTAGTTCTCTCCTCTTATATATCCTCCTGTAATGTCCTCTGATATCACATAATAACAGTCTGGACATGCTGGGAGTTGTAGTCCTCTCCTCTCTTATATCTCCTCCAGTAATGTCCTCTGATATCACATAACAACAGCCTGGACATGCTGGGAGTTGTAGTTCTCTCTTATACGTCCTCCTGTAATGTCCTCTGATATCACATAATAACAGTCTGGACATGCTGGGAGTTGTAGTCCTCTCCTCTCTTATATCGCCTCCTGTAATGTCCTCTGATATCACAAAATAACAGTCTGGACATGCTGGGAGTTGTAGTTCTCTCCTCTTATATCTCCTCCTGTAATGTCCTCTGATATCACATAATAACAGTCTGGACATGCTGGGAGTTGTAGTTCTCTCCTCTTATATCTCCTCCTGTAATGTCCTCTGATAGCACATAATAACAGTCTGGACATGCTGGGAGTTGTAGTCCTCTCCTCTCTTATATCTCCTCCTGTAATGTCCTCTGATATCACATAATAACAGCCTGGACATGCTGGGAGTTGTAGTTCTCTCCTCTTATACGTCCTCCTGTAATGTCCTCTGATATCACATAATAACAGTCTGGACATGCTGGGAGTTGTAGTCCTCTCCTCTCTTATATCTCCTCCTGTAATGTCCTCTGATATCACATAATAACAGTCTGGACATGCTGGGAGTTGTAGTTTTCTCCTCTTATATCTCCTCCTGTAATGTCCTCTTATATCCCATAATAACAGTCTGGACATGCTGGGAGTTGTAGTTCTCTCCTCTTATATCTCCCCCTGTAATGTCCTCTGATATCACATAATAACAATCTGCACATGCTGGGAGTTGTAGTTCTCTCCTCTTATATCTCCTCCTGTAATGTCCTCTGATATCCCATAATAACAGTCTGGACATGCTGGGAGTTGTAGTTCTCTCCTCTTATATCTCCTCCTGTAATGTCCTCTGATATCACATAAAAACAGTCTGGACATGCTGGGAGTTGTAGTTATCTCCCCTTATATCTCCTCCTGTAATGTCCTCTGATATCACATAACAGTCTGGACATGCTGGTAGTTGTAGTTCTCTCCTCTTATATCTCCTCCTGTAATGTCCTCTGATATCACATAATAACAGTCTGGGCATGCTGGGAGTTGTAGTTCTCTTCTCTTATACCTCCTCCTGTAATGTCCTCTGATATCCCATAATAACAGTCTGGACCTGCTGGGAGTTGTAGTTCTCTCCTCTTATATCTCCTTTTGTAATGTCCTCTGATATCCCATAATAACAGTCTGGACATGCTGGGAGTTGTAGTTCTCTCTTATAGCTCCTCCTGTAATGTCCTCTGATATCACAAAATAACAGTCTGGACATGCTGGGAGTTGTAGTCCTCTCCTCTCTTATATCTCCTCCTGTAATGTCCTCTGATATCACATAATAACAGTCTGGACATGCTGGGAGTTGTAGTTCTCTCCTCTTATATCTCCTCCTGTAATGTCCTCTGATATCACATAATAACAGTCTGGACATGCTGGGAGTTGTAGTTCTCTCCTCTTATATCTCCTCCTGTAATGTCCTCTGATAGCACATAATAACAGTCTGGACATGCTGGGAGTTGTAGTCCTCTCCTCTCTTATATCTCCTCCTGTAATGTCCTCTGATATCACATAATAACAGCCTGGACATGCTGGGAGTTGTAGTTCTCTCCTCTTATACGTCCTCCTGTAATGTCCTCTGATATCACATAATAACAGTCTGGACATGCTGGGAGTTGTAGTCCTCTCCTCTCTTATATCTCCTCCTGTAATGTCCTCTGATATCACATAATAACAGTCTGGACATGCTGGGAGTTGTAGTTCTCTCCTCTTATATCTCCCCCTGTAATGTCCTCTGATATCACATAATAACAATCTGGACATGCTGGGAGTTGTAGTTCTCTCCTCTTATATCTCCTCCTGTAATGTCCTCTGATATCCCATAATAACAGTCTGGACATGCTGGGAGTTGTAGTTCTCTCCACTTATATCTCCTCCTGTAATGTCCTCTGATAACACATAAAAACAGTCTGGACATGCTGGGAGTTGTAGTTATCTCCCGTTATATCTCCTCCTGTAATGTCCTCTGATATCACATAACAGTCTGGACATGCTGGTAGTTGTAGTTCTCTCCTCTTATATCTCCTCCTGTAATGTCCTCTGATATCACATAAAAACAGTCTGGACATGCTGGGAGTTGTAGTTATCTCCCCTTATATCTCCTCCTGTAATGTCCTCTGATATCACATAACAGTCTGGACATGCTGGTAGTTGTAGTTCTCTCCTCTTATATCTCCTCCTGTAATGTCCTCTGATATCACATAATAACAGTCTGGGCATGCTGGGAGTTGTAGTTTTCTCCTCTTATATCTCCTCCTGTAATGTCCTCTGATATCCCATAATAACAGTCTGGGCATGCTGGGAGTTGTAGTTCTCTTCTCTTATACCTCCTCCTGTAATGTCCTCTGATATCCCATAATAACAGTCTGGACCTGCTGGGAGTTGTAGTTCTCTCCTCTTATATCTCCTTTTGTAATGTCCTCTGATATCCCATAATAACAGTCTGGACATGCTGGGAGTTGTAGTTCTCTCTTATAGCTCCTCCTGTAATGTCCTCTGATATCACAAAATAACAGTCTGGACATGCTGGGAGTTGTAGTCCTCTCCTCTCTTATATCTCCTCCTGTAATGTCCTCTGATATCACATAATAACAGTCTGGACATGCTGGGAGTTGTAGTTCTCTCCTCTTATATCTCCTCCTGTAATGTCCTCTGATATCACATAATAACAGTCTGGACATGCTGGGAGTTGTAGTTCTCTCCTCTTATATCTCCTCCTGTAATGTCCTCTGATAGCACATAATAACAGTCTGGACATGCTGGGAGTTGTAGTCCTCTCCTCTCTTATATCTCCTCCTGTAATGTCCTCTGATATCACATAATAACAGCCTGGACATGCTGGGAGTTGTAGTTCTCTCCTCTTATACGTCCTCCTGTAATGTCCTCTGATATCACATAATAACAGTCTGGACATGCTGGGAGTTGTAGTCCTCTCCTCTCTTATATCTCCTCCTGTAATGTCCTCTGATATCACATAATAACAGTCTGGACATGCTGGGAGTTGTAGTTTTCTCCTCTTATATCTCCTCCTGTAATGTCCTCTGATATCCCATAATAACAGTCTGGACATGCTGGGAGTTGTAGTTCTCTCCTCTTATATCTCCCCCTGTAATGTCCTCTGATATCACATAATAACAATCTGGACATGCTGGGAGTTGTAGTTCTCTCCTCTTATATCTCCTCCTGTAATGTCCTCTGATATCCCATAATAACAGTCTGGACATGCTGGGAGTTGTAGTTCTCTCCACTTATATCTCCTCCTGTAATGTCCTCTGATATCACATAAAAACAGTCTGGACATGCTGGGAGTTGTAGTTATCTCCCGTTATATCTCCTCCTGTAATGTCCTCTGATATCACATAACAGTCTGGACATGCTGGTAGTTGTAGTTCTCTCCTCTTATATCTCCTCCTGTAATGTCCTCTGATATCACATAAAAACAGTCTGGACATGCTGGGAGTTGTAGTTATCTCCCCTTATATCTCCTCCTGTAATGTCCTCTGATATCACATAACAGTCTGGACATGCTGGTAGTTGTAGTTCTCTCCTCTTATATCTCCCCCTGTAATGTCCTCTGATATCACATAATAACAATCTGGACATGCTGGGAGTTGTAGTTTTCTCCTCTTATATCTCCTCCTGTAATGTCCTCTGATATCCCATAATAACAGTCTGGACATGCTGGGAGTTGTAGTTCTCTCCTCTTATATCTCCCCCTGTAATGTCCTCTGATATCACATAATAACAGTCTGGACATGCTGGGAGTTGTAGTTCTCTCCTCTTATATCTCCCCCTGTAATGTCCTCTGATATCACATAATAACAGTCTGGACATGCTGGGAGTTGTAGTTCTCTCCTCTTATATCTCCCCCTGTAATGTCCTCTGATATCACATAATAACAGTCTGGACATGCTGGGAGTTGTAGTCCTCTCCTCTTATATCTCCCCCTGTAATGTCCTCTGATATCACATAATAACAGTCTGGACATGCTGGGAGTTGTAGTTCTCTCCTTATATCTCCTCCTGTAATGTTCTCTGATATCACATAATAACAGTCTGGACATGCTGGGAGTTGTAGTTCTCTCCTCTTATATCTCCTCCTGTAATGTCCTCTGATATCACATAATAACAGTCTGGACATGCTGGGAGTTGTAGTTCTCTCCTCTTATATCTCCCCCTGTAATGTCCTCTGATATCACATAATAACAGTCTGGACATGCTGGGAGTTGTAGTCCTCTCCTCTTATATCTCCCCCGGTAATGTCCTCTGATATCACATTATAACAATCTGGACATTCTGGGAGTTGTAGTTCTCTCCTCTTATATCTCCTGTAATGTCCTCTGATATCCCATAATAACAGTCTGGACATGCTGGGAGTTGTAGTTCTCTCCTCTCTTATATCTCCTCCTGTAATGTCCTCTGATATCACATAATAATAGTCTGGACATGCTGGGAGTTGTAGTCCTCTCCTCTTATATCTCCCCCTGTAATGTCCTCTGATATCACATAATAACAGTCTGGACATGCTGGGAGTTGTAGTTCTCTCCTTATATCTCCTCCTGTAATGTTCTCTGATATCACATAATAACAGTCTGGACATGCTGGGAGTTGTAGTTCTCTCCTCTTATATCTCCTCCTGTAATGTCCTCTGATATCACATAATAACAGTCTGGACATGCTGGGAGTTGTAGTTCTCTCCTCTTATATCTCCTCCTGTAATGTCCTCTGATATCACATAATAACAGTCTGGACATGCTGGGAGTTGTAGTCCTCTCCTCTCTTATATCTCCTCCTGTAATGTCCTCTGATATCACATAATTCAGTCTGGACATGCTGGGAGTTGTAGTCCTCTCCTCTCTTATATCTCCTCCTGTAATGTCCTCTGATATCACATAATAACAGTCTGGACATGCTGGGAGTTGTAGTCCTCTCCTCTCTTATATCTCCTCCTGTAATGTCCTCTGATATCACATAACAGTCTTGGCATGCTGGGAGTTGTAGTTCTCTCCACTTATACCTCCTCCTGTAATGTCCTCGGATATCAAATAATAACAGTCTGGAAATGCTGGGAGTTGTAGTCCTCTCCTCTTATATCTCCTCCTGTAATGTCCCCTGATATAACATAATAACAGTCTGGACATGCTGGGAGTTGTAGTTCTCTCCTCTTATATCTCCTTTTGTAATGTCCTCTGATATCACATAATAACAGCCTGGACATGCTGGGAGTTGTAGTCTTCTCCTCTTATATCTCCTCCTGTAATGTCCTCTGAGATCATATAATAACAGTCTGGACATGCTGGGAGTTGTAGTTCTCCTCTTATATCTCCTCCTGTAATGTCCTCTGATATCACATAATAACAGTCTGGACATGCTGGGAGTTGTAGTTCTCTTATACCTCCTCCTGTAATGTCCTCTGATATCACATAATAACAGCCTGGACATTCTGGGAGTTGTAGTTCTCTCCTCTTATACGTCCTCCTGTAATGTCCTCTGATATCACATAATAACAGTCTGGACATGCTGGGAGTTGTAGTCCTCTCCTCTCTTATATCGCCTCCTGTAATGTCTTTTGATATCACATAATAACAGTCTGGACATGCTGGGAGTTGTAGTTCTCTCCTCTTATATCTCCTCCTGTAATGTCCTCTGATATCACATAATAACAGTCTGGACATGCTGGGAGTTGTAGTTCTCTCCTCTTATATCTCCTCCTGTAATGTCCTCTGATATCACATAATAACAGTCTGGACATGCTGGGAGTTGTAGTTCTCCTCTTATACCTCCTCCTGTAATGTCCTCTGATATCACATAATAACAGCCTGGAAATGCTGGGAGTTGTAGTTCTCTCCTCTTATACGTCCTCCTGTAATGTCCTCTGATATCACATAATAACAGTCTCGACATGCTGGGAGTTGTAGTCCTCTCCTCTCTTATATCGCATCCTGTAATGTCCTCTGATATCACATAATAACAGTCTGGACATGCTGGGAGTTGTAGTCCTCTCCTCTCTTATATCTTCTCCTGTAATGTCCTCTGATATCACATAATAACAGCCTGGACATGCTGGGAGTTGTAGTTCTCTCCTTATATCTCCTCCTGTAATGTCCTCTGATATCACATAATAACAGTCTGGACATGCTGGTAGTTGTAGTTTTCTCCTCTTATATCTCCTCCTGTAATGTCCTCTGATATCCCATAATAACAGTCTGGACATCCTGGGAGTTGTAGTTCTCTCCTCTTATATCTCCCCCTGTAATGTCCTCTGATATCACATAATAACAGTCTGGACATGCTGGGAGTTGTAGTCCTCTCCTCTTATATCCCCCTGTAATGTCCTCTGATATCACATAATAACAGTCTGGACATGCTGGGAGTTGTAGTTCTCTCCTCTTATACCTCCTCCTGTAATGTCCTCTGATATCACATAATAATAGTCTGGACATGCTGGGAGTTGTAGTCCTCTCCTCTTATATCTCCTCCTGTAATGTCCTCTGATATCACATAATAACAGCCTGGACATGCTGGGAGTTGTAGTTCTCTCCTCTTATACCTTCTCCCTGTAATGTCCTCTGATATCACATAATAACAGCCTGGACATGCTGGGAGTTGTAGTCTTCTCCTCTTATATCACCTTCTGTAATGTTCTCTGATATCACATAATAACAGTCTGGACATGCTGGGAGTTTTAGTCCTCTCCTCTTATATCTCCCTGTAATGTCCTCTGATATCACATAATAACAGCCTGGACATGCTGGGAGTTGTAGTTATCTCCTCTTATATCTCCTCCTGTAATGTCCTCTGATATCACATAATAACAGCCTGGACATGCTGGGAGTTGTAGTCTTCTCCTCTTATATCACCTTCTGTAATGTTCTCTGATATCACATAATAACAGTCTGGACATGCTGGGAGTTTTAGTCCTCTCCTCTTATATCTCCCTGTAATGTCCTCTGATATCACATAATAACAGTCTGGACATGCTGGGAGTTGTAGTTTTCTCCTCTTATATCTCCTCCTGTAATGTCCTCTGATATCACATAATAACAGCCTGGACATGCTGGGAGTTGTAGTTCTCTCCTCTTATATCTCCCCCTGTAATGTCCTCTGATATCACATAATAACAGTCTGGACATGCTGGGAGTTGTAGTCCTCTCCTCTTATATCTCCCCCTGTAATGTCCTCTGATATCACATAATAACAGTCTGGACATGCTGGGAGTTGTAGTTCTCTCCTTATATCTCCTCCTGTAATGTTCTCTGATATCACATAATAACAGTCTGGACATGCTGGGAGTTGTAGTTCTCTCCTCTTATATCTCCTCCTGTAATGTCCTCTGATATCACATAATAACAGTCTGGACATGCTGGGAGTTGTAGTTCTCTCCTCTTATATCTCCTCCTGTAATGTCCTCTGATATCACATAATAACAGTCTGGACATGCTGGGAGTTGTAGTCCTCTCCTCTCTTATATCTTCTCCTGTAATGTCCTCTGATATCACATAATAACAGTCTGGACATGCTGGGAGTTGTAGTCCTCTCCTCTCTTATATCTCCTCCTGTAATGTCCTCTGATATCACATAATAACAGTCTGGACATGCTGGGAGTTGTAGTCCTCTCCTCTTATATCTCCCCCTGTAATGTCCTCTGATATCACATAATAACAGTCTGGACATGCTGGGAGTTGTAGTTCTCTCCTTATATCTCCTCCTGTAATGTTCTCTGATATCACATAATAACAGTCTGGACATGCTGGGAGTTGTAGTCCTCTCGCTTATATCTCCTCCTGTAATGTCTTTTGATATCACATAATAACAGTCTGGACATGCTGGGAGTTGTAGTTCTCTCCTCTTATATCTCCTCCTGTAATGTCCTCTGATATCACATAATAACAGTCTGGACATGCTGGGAGTTGTAGTTCTCTCCTCTTATATCTCCTCCTGTAATGTCCTCTGATATCACATAATAACAGTCTGGACATGCTGGGAGTTGTAGATCTCCTCTTATACCTCCTCCTGTAATGTCCTCTGACATCACATAATAACAGCCTGGACATGCTGGGAGTTGTAGTTCTCTCCTCTTATACGTCCTCCTGTAATGTCCTCTGATATCACATAATAACAGTCTGGACATGCTGGGAGTTGTAGTCCTCTCCTCTTATATCTCCCCCTGTAATGTCCTCTGATATCACATAATAACAGTCTGGACATGCTGGGAGTTGTAGTTCTCTCCTTATATCTCCTCCTGTAATGTTCTCTGATATCACATAATAACAGTCTGGACATGCTGGGAGTTGTAGTTCTCTCCTCTTATATCTCCTCCTGTAATGTCCTCTGATATCACATAATAACAGTCTGGACATGCTGGGAGTTGTAGTTCTCTCCTCTTATATCTCCTCCTGTAATGTCCTCTGATATCACATAATAACAGTCTGGACATGCTGGGAGTTGTAGTCCTCTCCTCTCTTATATCTCCTCCTGTAATGTCCTCTGATATCACATAATAACAGTCTGGACATGCTGGGAGTTGTAGTCCTCTCCTCCCTTATATCTCCTCCTGTAATGTCCTCTGATATCACATAATAACAGTCTGGACATGCTGGGAGTTGTAGTCCTCTCCTCTTATATCTCCCCCTGTAATGTCCTCTGATATCACATAATAACAGTCTGGACATGCTGGGAGTTGTAGTTCTCTCCTTATATCTCCTCCTGTAATGTTCTCTGATATCACATAATAACAGTCTGGACATGCTGGGAGTTGTAGTCCTCTCGCTTATATCTCCTCCTGTAATGTCTTTTGATATCACATAATAACAGTCTGGACATGCTGGGAGTTGTAGTTTGATCCTCTTAGATCTCCTCCTGTAATGTCCTCTGATATCACATAATAACAGTCTGGACATGCTGGGAGTTGTAGTTCTCTCCTCTTATATCTCCTCCTGTAATGTCCTCTGATATCACATAATAACAGTCTGGACATGCTGGGAGTTGTAGTTCTCCTCTTATACCTCCTCCTGTAATGTCCTCTGATATCACATAATAACAGTCTGGACATGCTGGGAGTTGTAGTTCTCTCCTCTTATACCTCCTCCTGTAATGTCCTCTGATATCACATAATAAAAGCCTGGACATGCTGGGAGTTGTAGTTCTCTCCTCTTATATCTCCTCCTGTAATGTCCTCTGATATCACATAACAGCCTGGACATGCTGGGAGTTGTAGTTCTCTCCTCTTATATCTCCCCCTGTAATGTCCTCTGATATCACATAATAACAGTCTGGACATGCTGGGAGTTGTAGTCCTCTCCTCTTATATCTACCCCTGTAATGTCCTCTGATATCACATAATAACAGTCTGGACATGCTGGGAGTTGTAGTTCTCTCCTTATATCTCCTCCTGTAATGTTCTCTGATATCACATAATAACAGTCTGGACATGCTGGGAGTTGTAGTTCTCTCCTCTTATATCTCCTCCTGTAATGTCCTCTGATATCACATAATAACAGTCTGGACATGCTGGGAGTTGTAGTTCTCTCCTCTCTTATATCTCCTCCTGTAATGTCCTCTGATATCACATAATAACAGTCTGGACATGCTGGGAGTTGTAGTCCTCTCCTCTTATATCTCCCCCTGTAATGTCCTCTGATATCACATAATAACAGTCTGGACATGCTGGGAGTTGTAGTTCTCTCCTTATATCTCCTCCTGTAATGTTCTCTGATATCACATAATAACAGTCTGGACATGCTGGGAGTTGTAGTCCTCTCGCTTATATCTCCTCCTGTAATGTCTTTTGATATCACATAATAACAGTCTGGACATGCTGGGAGTTGTAGTTTGATCCTCTTAGATCTCCTCCTGTAATGTCCTCTGATATCACATAATAACAGTCTGGACATGCTGGGAGTTGTAGTTCTCTCCTCTTATATCTCCTCCTGTAATGTCCTCTGATATCACATAATAACAGTCTGGACATGCTGGGAGTTGTAGTTCTCCTCTTATACCTCCTCCTGTAATGTCCTCTGACATCACATAATAACAGCCTGGACATGCTGGGAGTTGTAGTTCTCTCCTCTTATACGTCCTCCTGTAATGTCCTCTGATATCACATAATAACAGTCTGGACATGCTGGGAGTTGTAGTCCTCTCCTCTCTTATATTGCCTCCTGTAATGTCCTCTGATATCACATAATAACAGTCTGGACATGCTGGGAGTTGTAGTCCTCTCCTCTCTTATATCTCCTCCTGTAATGTCCTCTGATATCACATAATAACTGTCTGGACATGCTGGGAGTTGTAGTTTTCTCCTCTTATATCTCCTCCTGTAATGTCCTCTGATATCCCATAATAACAGTCTGGACATGCTGGGAGTTGTAGTTCTCTCTTATATCTCCCCCTGTAATGTCCTCTGATATCACATAATAATAGTCTGGACATGCTGGGAGTTGTAGTTCTCTCCTCTTATATCTTCTCCTGTAATGTCCTCTGATATCACATAATAATAGTCTGGACATGCTGGGAGTTGTAGTTCTCTCTTCTTATACCTCCTCCTGTAATGTCCTCTGATATCACATAATAACAGCCTAAACATGCTGGTAGTTGTAGTTCTCTCCTCTTATATCTCTCCCTGTAATGTCCTCTGATATCACATAATAACAGTCTGGACATGATGGGAGTTGTAGTTCTCTCCTTATATCTCCTCCTGTAATGTTCTCTGATATCACATAATAACAGTCTGGACATGCTGGGAGTTGTAGTTCTCTCCTCTTATATCTCCTCCTGTAATGTCCTCTGATATCACATAATAACAGTCTGGACATGCTGGGAGTTGTAGTTCTCTCCTCTTATATATCCTCCTGTAATGTCCTCTGATATCACATAATAACAGTCTGGACATGCTGGGAGTTGTAGTCCTCTCCTCTCTTATATCTCCTCCTGTAATGTCCTCTGATATCACATAATAACAGCCTGGACATGCTGGGAGTTGTAGTTCTCTCCTCTTATACGTCCTCCTGTAATGTCCTCTGATATCACATAATAACAGTCTGGACATGCTGGGAGTTGTAGTCCTCTCCTCTCTTATATCGCCTCCTGTAATGTCCTCTGATATCACAAAAAACCAGTCTGGACATGCTGGGAGTTGTAGTCCTCTCCTCTCTTATATCTCCTCCTGTAATGTCCTCTGATATCACATAATAACAGTCTGGACATGCTGGGAGTTGTAGTTCTCTCCTCTTATATCTCCTCCTGTAATGTCCTCTGATATCACATAATAACAGTCTGGACATGCTGGGAGTTGTAGTCCTCTCCTCTCTTATATCTCCTCCTGTAATGTCCTCTGATATCACATAATAACAGCCTGGACATGCTGGGAGTTGTAGTTCTCTCCTCTTATATCTCCTCCTGTAATGTCCTCTGATATCACATAATAACAGCCTGGACATGCTGGGAGTTGTAGTTCTCTCCTCTTATATCTCCTCCTGTAATGTCCTCTGATATCACATAATAACAGTCTGGACATGCTGGGAGTTGTAGTTCTCTCCTCTTATATATCCTCCTGTAATGTCCTCTGATATCACATAATAACAGTCTGGACATGCTGGGAGTTGTAGTCCTCTCCTCTCTTATATCTCCTCCTGTAATGTCCTCTGATATCACATAATAACAGCCTGGACATGCTGGGAGTTGTAGTTCTCTCCTCTTATGCGTCCTCCTGTAATGTCCTCTGATATCACATAATAACAGTCTGGACATGCTGGGAGTTGTAGTCCTCTCCTCTCTTATATCGCCTCCTGTAATGTCCTCTGATATCACAAAATAACAGTCTGGACATGCTGGGAGTTGTAGTCCTCTCCTCTCTTATATCTCCTCCTGTAATGTCCTCTGATATCACATAATAACAGTCTGGACATGCTGGGAGTTGTAGTTCTCTCCTCTTATATCTCCTCCTGTAATGTCCTCTGATATCACATAACAACAGTCTGGACATGCTGGGAGTTGTAGTCCTCTCCTCTCTTATATCTCCTCCTGTAATGTCCTCTGATATCACATAATAACAGCCTGGACATGCTGGGAGTTGTAGTTCTCTCCTCTTATACGTCCTCCTGTAATGTCCTCTGATATCACATAATAACAGTCTGGACATGCTGGGAGTTGTAGTTTTCTCCTCTTATATCTCCTCCTGTAATGTCCTCTGATATCCCATAATAACAGTCTGGACATGCTGGGAGTTGTAGTTCTCTCCTCTTATATCTCCCCCTGTAATGTCCTCTGATATCACATAATAACAGTCTGGACATGCTGGGAGTTGTAGTCCTCTCCTCTCTTATATCTCCTCCTGTAATGTCCTCTGATATCACATAATAACAGTCTGGACATGCTGGGAGTTGTAGTTCTCTCCTCTTATATCTCCTCCTGTAATGTCCTCTGATATCACATAACAACAGTCTGGACATGCTGGGAGTTGTAGTCCTCTCCTCTCTTATATCTCCTCCTGTAATGTCCTCTGATATCACATAATAACAGCCTGGACATGCTGGGAGTTGTAGTTCTCTCCTCTTATACGTCCTCCTGTAATGTCCTCTGATATCACATAATAACAGTCTGGACATGCTGGGAGTTGTAGTTTTCTCCTCTTATATCTCCTCCTGTAATGTCCTCTGATATCCCATAATAACAGTCTGGACATGCTGGGAGTTGTAGTTCTCTCCTCTTATATCTCCCCCTGTAATGTCCTCTGATATCACATAATAACAGTCTGGACATGCTGGGAGTTGTAGTCCTCTCCTCTTATATCTCCCCCTGTAATGTCCTCTGATATCACATAATAACAATCTGGACATTCTGGGAGTTGTAGTTCTCTCCTCTTATATCTCCTGTAATGTCCTCTGATATCCCATAATAACAGTCTGGACATGCTGGGAGTTGTAGTTTTCTCCTCTTATATCTCCTCCTGTAATGTCCTCTGATATCCCATAATAACAGTCTGGACATGCTGGGAGTTGTAGTTCTCTCCTCTTATATCTCCCCCTGTAATGTCCTCTGATATCACATAATAACAGTCTGGACATGCTGGGAGTTGTAGTCCTCTCCTCTTATATCTCCCCCTGTAATGTCCTCTGATATCACATAATAACAATCTGGACATTCTGGGAGTTGTAGTTCTCTCCTCTTATATCTCCTGTAATGTCCTCTGATATCCCATAATAACAGTCTGGACATGCTGGGAGTTGTAGTTCTCTCCTCTCTTATATCTCATCCTGTAATGTCCTCTGATATCACATAATAATAGTCTGGACATGCTGGGAGTTGTAGTTCTCTCCTCTTATACGTCCCCCTGTAATGTCCTCTGATATCACATAATAACAGTCTGGACATGCTGGGAGTTGTAGTCCTCTCCTCTTATATCTCCCCCTGTAATGTCCTCTGATATCACATAATAACAGTCTGGACATGCTGGGAGTTGTAGTTCTCTCCTTATATCTCCTCCTGTAATGTCCTCTGATATCACATAATAACAGTCTGGACATGCTGGTAGTTGTAGTCCTCTCCTCTTATATCTCCTCCTGTAATGTTCTCTGATATCACATAATAACAGTCTGGACATGCTGGGAGTTGTAGTTCTCTCCTCTTATATCTCCTCCTGTAATGTCCTCTGATATCACATAATAACAGTCTGGACATGCTGGGAGTTGTAGTTCTCTCCTCTTATATCTCCTCCTGTAATGTCCTCTGATATCACATAATAACAGTC
Source organism: Rhinoderma darwinii (assembly GCF_050947455.1). Taxonomy (NCBI): domain Eukaryota; kingdom Metazoa; phylum Chordata; class Amphibia; order Anura; family Rhinodermatidae; genus Rhinoderma; species Rhinoderma darwinii. The sequence goes on along the minus strand of NW_027463374.1, from coordinate 130,859 downwards.
TGGACATGCTGGGAGTTGTAGTCCTCTCCTCTCTTATATCTCCTCCTGTAATGTCCTCTGATATCACATAATAACAGTCTGGACATGCTGGGAGTTGTAGTCCTCTCCTCTCTTATATCTCCTCCTGTAATGTCCTCTGATATCACATAATAACAGTCTGGACATGCTGGGAGTTGTAGTCCTCTCTTCTCTTATATCTCCTCCTGTAATGTCCTCTGATATCACATAACAGTCTTGGCATGCTGGGAGTTGTATTTCTCTCCACTTATACCTCCTCCTGTAATGTCCTCTGATATCAAATAATAACAGTCTGGACATGCTGGGAGTTGTAGTCCTCTCCTCTTATATCTCCTCCTGTAATGTCCCCTGATATAACATAATAACAGTCTGGACATGCTGGGAGTTGTAGTTCTCTCCTCTTATATCTCCTTTTGTAATGTCCTCTGATATCACATAATAACAGCCTGGACATGCTGGGAGTTGTAGTCTTCTCCTCTTATATCTCCTCCTGTAATGTCCTCTGATATCACATAATAACAGTCTGGACATGCTGGGAGTTGTAGTACTCTCTTATAGCTCCTCCTCTAATGTCCTCTGATATCACATAATAACAGCCTGGACATGCTGGGAGTTGTAGTTCTCTCCTCTTATACCTCCTCCTGTAATGTCATCTGATATCACATAATAACAGTCTGGACATGCTGGGAGTTGTAGTCCTCTCCTCTTATATCTCCTCCTGTAATGTCCTCTGATATCCCATAATAACAGTCTGGACATGCTGGGAGTTGTAGTCCTCTTATATCTCCTGTAATGTCCTCTGATATCACATAATAACAGTCTGGACATGCTGGGAGTTGTAGTCCTCTCCTCTTATACCTCCTCCCTGTAATGTCCTCTGATATACCATAATAACAGCCTGGACATGATGGGAGTTGTAGTTCTCCTCTTATATCTCCTCCTGTAATGTCCTCTGATATCACATAATAACAGCCTGGACATGCTGGGAGTTGTAGTTCTCCTCTTATATCTCCTGTAATGTCCTCTGATATTACATAATAACAGTCTGGACATGCTGGGAGTTGTAGTTCTCTCCTATTATATCTCCTCCTGTAATGTCCTCTGATATCACATAATAACAGTCGGGACATGCTGGGAGTTGTAGTCCTCTCCTCTTATACCTCCTCCTGTAATGTCCTCTGATATCACATAATAACAGCCTGGACATGCTGGGAGTTGTAGTCCTCTCCTCTTATACCTCCTCCCTGTAATGTCCTCTGATATCACATAATAACAGTCTGGACATGCTGGGAGTTGTAGTTCTCCTCTTATATCTCCTCCTGTAATGTCCTCTGATATCACATAATAACAGTCTGGACATGCTGGGAGTTGTAGTTCTCTCCTCTTATATCTCCTCCTGTAATGTCCTCTGATATCACATAATAACAGTCTGGACATGCTGGGAGTTGCAGTTCTCTCCTCTTATATCTCCTCCTGTAATGTCCTCTGATATCACATAATAACAGCCTGGACATGCTGGGAGTTGTAGTTCTCTCCTCTTATATCTTCCCCTGTAATGTCCTCTGATATCACATAATAACAGTCTGGACATGCTGGGAGTTGTAGTCCTCTCGCTTATATCTCCTACTGTAATGTCTTTTGATATCACATAATAACAGTCTGGACATGCTGGGAGTTGTAGTTCTCTCCTCTTATATCTCCTCCTGTAATGTCCTCTGATATCCCATAATAACAGTCTGGACATGCTGGGAGTTGTAGTCCTCTTATATCTCCTGTAATGTCCTCTGATATCACATAATAACAGTCTGGACATGCTGGGAGTTGTAGTCCTCTCCTCTTATACCTCCTCCCTGTAATGTCCTCTGATATCCCATAATAACAGCCTGGACATGATGGGAGTTGTAGTTCTCTCCTATTATATCTCCTCCTGTAATGTCCTCTGATATCACATAATAACAGCCTGGACATGCTGGGAGTTGTAGTCCTCTCCTCTTATACCTCCTCCTGTAATGTCCTCTGATATCACATAATAACAGCCTGGACATGCTGGGAGTTGTAGTCCTCTCCTCTTATACCTCCTCTCTGTAATGTCCTCTGATATCACATAATAACAGCCTGGACATGCTGGGAGTTGTAGTCCTCTCCTCTTATACCTCCTCTCTGTAATGTCCTCTGATATCACATAATAACAGTCTGGACATGCTGGGAGTTGTAGTTCTCCTCTTATATCTCCTCCTGTAATGTCCTCTGATATCACATAATAACAGTCTGGGCATGCTGGGAGTTGTAGTTCTCTCCTCTTATATCTCCTCCTGTAATGTCCTCTGATATCACATAATAACAGTCTGGACATGCTGGGAGTTGCAGTTCTCTCCTCTTATATCTCCTCCTGTAATGTCCTCTGATATCACATAATAACAGCCTGGACATGCTGGGAGTTGTAGTTCTCTCCTCTTATATCTTCCCCTGTAATGTCCTCTGATATCACATAATAACAGTCTGGACATGCTGGGAGTTGTAGTCCTCTCGCTTATATCTCCTACTGTAATGTCTTTTGATATCACATAATAACAGTCTGGACATGCTGGGAGTTGTAGTTCTCTCCTCTTATATCTTCTCCTGTAATGTCCTCTGATATCACATAATAATAGTCTGGACATGCTGGGAGTTGTAGTTCTCTCTTATATCTTCTCCTCTAATGTCCTCTGATATCACATAATAATAGTCTGGACATGCTGGGAGTTGTAGTTCTCTCCTCTTATATCTCCCCCTGTAATGTCCTCTGATATCACATAATAACAGTCTGGACATGCTGGGAGTTGTAGTCCTCTCCTCTTATATCTCCCCCTGTAATGTCCTCTGATATCACATAATAACAGTCTGGACATGCTGGGAGTTGTAGTTCTCTCCTCTTATATCTCCTGTAATGTCCTCTGATATCACATAATAACAGTCTGGACATGCTGGGAGTTGTAGTTTTCTCCTCTTATATCTCCTCCTGTAATGTCCTCTGATATCCCATAATAACAGTCTGGACATGCTGGGAGTTGTAGTTCTCTCCTCTTATATCTCCCCCTGTAATGTCCTCTGATATCACATAATAACAGTCTGGACATGCTGGGAGTTGTAGTCCTCTCCTCTTATATCTCCCCCTGTAATGTCCTCTGATATCACATAATAACAATCTGGACATTCTGGGAGTTGTAGTTCTCTCCTCTTATATCTCCTGTAATGTCCTCTGATATCCCATAATAACAGTCTGGACATGCTGGGAGTTGTAGTTCTCTCCTCTCTTATATCTCATCCTGTAATGTCCTCTGATATCACATAATAATAGTCTGGACATGCTGGGAGTTGTAGTTCTCTCCTCTTATATCTCCCCCTGTAATGTCCTCTGATATCACATAATAACAGTCTGGACATGCTGGGAGTTGTAGTCCTCTCCTCTTATATCTCCCCCTGTAATGTCCTCTGATATCACATAATAACAGTCTGGACATGCTGGGAGTTGTAGTTCTCTCCTTATATCTCCTCCTGTAATGTTCTCTGATATCACATAATAACAGTCTGGACATGCTGGGAGTTGTCGTTCTCTCCTCTTATATCTCCTCCTGTAATGTCCTCTGATATCACATAATAACAGTCTGGACATGCTGGGAGTTGTAGTTCTCTCCTCTTATATCTCCTCCTGTAAAGTCCTCTGATATCACATAATAACAGTCTGGACATGCTGGGAGTTGTAGTCCTCTCCTCTCTTATATCTCCTCCTGTAATGTCCTCTGATATCACATAATAACAGTCTGGACATGCTGGGAGTTGTAGTCCTCTCCTCTCTTATATCTCCTCCTGTAATGTCCTCTGATATCACATAATAACAGTCTGGACATGCTGGGAGTTGTAGTCCTCTCTTCTCTTATATCTCCTCCTGTAATGTCCTCTGATATCACATAACAGTCTTGGCATGCTGGGAGTTGTATTTCTCTCCACTTATACCTCCTCCTGTAATGTCCTCTGATATCAAATAATAACAGTCTGGACATGCTGGGAGTTGTAGTCCTCTCCTCTTATATCTCCTCCTGTAATGTCCCCTGATATAACATAATAACAGTCTGGACATGCTGGGAGTTGTAGTTCTCTCCTCTTATATCTCCTTTTGTAATGTCCTCTGATATCACATAATAACAGCCTGGACATGCTGGGAGTTGTAGTCTTCTCCTCTTATATCTCCTCCTGTAATGTCCTCTGATATCACATAATAACAGTCTGGACATGCTGGGAGTTGTAGTACTCTCTTATAGCTCCTCCTCTAATGTCCTCTGATATCACATAATAACAGCCTGGACATGCTGGGAGTTGTAGTTCTCTCCTCTTATACCTCCTCCTGTAATGTCATCTGATATCACATAATAACAGTCTGGACATGCTGGGAGTTGTAGTCCTCTCCTCTTATATCTCCTCCAGTAATATCCTCTGATATCACATAATAACAGCCTGGACATGCTGGGAGTTGTAGTCCTCTCCTCTTATACCTCCTCCTGTAATGTCCTCTGATATCACATAATAACAGCCTGGACATGCTGGGAGTTGTAGTCCTCTCCTCTTATACCTCCTCTCTGTAATGTCCTCTGATATCACATAATAACAGTCTGGACATGCTGGGAGTTGTAGTTCTCCTCTTATATCTCCTCCTGTAATGTCCTCTGATATCACATAATAACAGTCTGGACATGCTGGGAGTTGTAGTTCTCTCCTCTTATATCTCCTCCTGTAATGTCCTCTGATATCACATAATAACAGTCTGGACATGCTGGGAGTTGCAGTTCTCTCCTCTTATATCTCCTCCTGTAATGTCCTCTGATATCACATAATAACAGCCTGGACATGCTGGGAGTTGTAGTTCTCTCCTCTTATATCTTCCCCTGTAATGTCCTCTGATATCACATAATAACAGTCTGGACATGCTGGGAGTTGTAGTCCTCTCGCTTATATCTCCTACTGTAATGTCTTTTGATATCACATAATAACAGTCTGGACATGCTGGGAGTTGTAGTTCTCTCCTCTTATATCTTCTCCTGTAATGTCCTCTGATATCACATAATAATAGTCTGGACATGCTGGGAGTTGTAGTTCTCTCTTATATCTTCTCCTCTAATGTCCTCTGATATCACATAATAATAGTCTGGACATGCTGGGAGTTGTAGTTCTCTCCTCTTATATCTCCCCCTGTAATGTCCTCTGATATCACATAATAACAGTCTGGACATGCTGGGAGTTGTAGTCCTCTCCTCTTATATCTCCCCCTGTAATGTCCTCTGATATCACATAATAACAGTCTGGACATGCTGGGAGTTGTAGTTCTCTCCTCTTATATCTCCTGTAATGTCCTCTGATATCACATAATAACAGTCTGGACATGCTGGGAGTTGTAGTTTTCTCCTCTTATATCTCCTCCTGTAATGTCCTCTGATATCCCATAATAACAGTCTGGACATGCTGGGAGTTGTAGTTCTCTCCTCTTATATCTCCCCCTGTAATGTCCTCTGATATCACATAATAACAGTCTGGACATGCTGGGAGTTGTAGTCCTCTCCTCTTATATCTCCCCCTGTAATGTCCTCTGATATCACATAATAACAGTCTGGACATGCTGGGAGTTGTAGTTCTCTCCTCTTATATCTCCTCCTGTAATGTCCTCTGATATCACATAACAGTCTGGACATGCTGGGAGTTGTAGTTCTCTCCTCTTATATCTCCTCCTGTAATGTCCTCTGATATCACATAACAGTCTGGACATGCTGGGAGTTGTAGTCCTCTCCTCTCTTATATCTCCTCCTGTAATGTCCTCTGATATCACATAACAGTCTTGGCATGCTGGGAGTTGTAGTTCTCTCCACTTATACCTCCTCCTGTAATGTCCTCTGATATCAAATAATAACAGTCTGGACATGCTGGGAGTTGTAGTCCTCTCCTCTTATATCTCCTCCTGTAATGTCCTCTGATATAACATAATAACAGTCTGGACATGCTGGGAGTTGTAGTTCTCTCCTCTTATATCTCCTTTTGTAATGTCCTCTGATATCACATAATAACAGCCTGGACATGCTGGGAGTTGTAGTTCTCTCCTCTTATACCTCCTCCTGTAATGTCATCTGATATCACATAATAACAGTCTGGACATGCTGGGAGTTGTAGTCCTCTCCTCTTATATCTCCTCCAGTAATATCCTCTGATATCACATAATAACAGTCTGGACATGCTGGGAGTTGTAGTACTCTCTTATAGCTCCTCCTCTAATGTCCTCTGATATCACATAATAACAGCCTGGACATGCTGGGAGTTGTAGTTCTCTCCTCTTATACCTCCTCCTGTAATGTCATCTGATATCACATAATAACAGTCTGGACATGCTGGGAGTTGTAGTCCTCTCCTCTTATATCTCCTCCTGTAATGTCCTCTGATATCCCATAATAACAGTCTGGACATGCTGGGAGTTGTAGTCCTCTTATATCTCCTGTAATGTCCTCTGATATCACATAATAACAGTCTGGACATGCTGGGAGTTGTAGTCCTCTCCTCTTATACCTCATCCCTGTAATGTCCTCTGATATACCATAATAACAGCCTGGACATGATGGGAGTTGTAGTTCTCCTCTTATATCTCCTCCTGTAATGTCCTCTGATATCACATAATAACAGCCTGGACATGCTGGGAGTTGTAGTTCTCCTCTTATATCTCCTGTAATGTCCTCTGATATTACATAATAACAGTCTGGACATGCTGGGAGTTGTAGTTCTCTCCTATTATATCTCCTCCTGTAATGTCCTCTGATATCACATAATAACAGTCGGGACATGCTGGGAGTTGTAGTCCTCTCCTCTTATACCTCCTCCTGTAATGTCCTCTGATATCACATAATAACAGCCTGGACATGCTGGGAGTTGTAGTCCTCTCCTCTTATACCTCCTCCCTGTAATGTCCTCTGATATCACATAATAACAGTCTGGACATGCTGGGAGTTGTAGTTCTCCTCTTATATCGCCTCCTGTAATGTCCTCTGATATCACATAATAACAGTCTGGACATGCTGGGAGTTGTAGTTCTCTCCTCTTATATCTCCTCCTGTAATGTCCTCTGATATCACATAATAACAGTCTGGACATGCTGGGAGTTGCAGTTCTCTCCTCTTATATCTCCTCCTGTAATGTCCTCTGATATCACATAATAACAGCCTGGACATGCTGGGAGTTGTAGTTCTCTCCTCTTATATCTTCCCCTGTAATGTCCTCTGATATCACATAATAACAGTATGGACATGCTGGGAGTTGTAGTCCTCTCGCTTATATCTCCTACTGTAATGTCTTTTGATATCACATAATAACAGTCTGGACATGCTGGGAGTTGTAGTTCTCTCCTCTTATATCTCCTCCTGTAATGTCCTCTGATATCACATAATAACAGTCTGGACATGCTGGGAGTTGTAGTTCTCTCCTCTTATATCTCCTCCTGTAATGTCCTCTGATATCACATAATAACAGCCTGGACATGCTGGGAGTTGCAGTTCTCTCCTCTTATATCTCCTCCTGTAATGTCCTCTGATATCACATAATAACAGCCTGGACATGCTGGGAGTTGTAGTTCTCTCCTCTTATATCTTCCCCTGTAATGTCCTCTGATATCACATAATAACAGTATGGACATGCTGGGAGTTGTAGTCCTCTCGCTTATATCTCCTACTGTAATGTCTTTTGATATCACATAATAACAGTCTGGACATGCTGGGAGTTGTAGTTCTCTCCTCTTATATCTCCTCCTGTAATGTCCTCTGATATCCCATAATAACAGTCTGGACATGCTGGGAGTTGTAGTCCTCTTATATCTCCTGTAATGTCCTCTGATATCACATAATAACAGTCTGGACATGCTGGGAGTTGTAGTCCTCTCCTCTTATACCTCCTCCCTGTAATGTCCTCTGATATCCCATAATAACAGCCTGGACATGATGGGAGTTGTAGTTCTCTCCTATTATATCTCCTCCTGTAATGTCCTCTGATATCACATAATAACAGCCTGGACATGCTGGGAGTTGTAGTCCTCTCCTCTTATACCTCCTCCTGTAATGTCCTCTGATATCACATAATAACAGCCTGGACATGCTGGGAGTTGTAGTCCTCTCCTCTTATACCTCCTCTCTGTAATGTCCTCTGATATCACATAATAACAGCCTGGACATGCTGGGAGTTGTAGTCCTCTCCTCTTATACCTCCTCTCTGTAATGTCCTCTGATATCACATAATAACAGTCTGGACATGCTGGGAGTTGTAGTTCTCCTCTTATATCTCCTCCTGTAATGTCCTCTGATATCACATAATAACAGTCTGGGCATGCTGGGAGTTGTAGTTCTCTCCTCTTATATCTCCTCCTGTAATGTCCTCTGATATCACATAATAACAGTCTGGACATGCTGGGAGTTGCAGTTCTCTCCTCTTATATCTCCTCCTGTAATGTCCTCTGATATCACATAATAACAGCCTGGACATGCTGGGAGTTGTAGTTCTCTCCTCTTATATCTTCCCCTGTAATGTCCTCTGATATCACATAACAGTCTGGACATGCTGGGAGTTGTAGTCCTCTCGCTTATATATCCTACTGTAATGTCTTTTGATATCATATAATAACAGTCTGGACATGCTGGGAGTTGTAGTTCTCTCCTCTTATATCTTCTCCTGTAATGTCCTCTGATATCACATAATAATAGTCTGGACATGCTGGGAGTTGTAGTTCTCTCTTATATCTTCTCCTCTAATGTCCTCTGATATCACATAATAATAGTCTGGACATGCTGGGAGTTGTAGTTCTCTCCTCTTATATCTCCCCCTGTAATGTCCTCTGATATCACATAATAACAGTCTGGACATGCTGGGAGTTGTAGTCCTCTCCTCTTATATCTCCCCCTGTAATGTCCTCTGATATCACATAATAACAGTCTGGACATGCTGGGAGTTGTAGTTCTCTCCTCTTATATCTCCTGTAATGTCCTCTGATATCACATAATAACAGTCTGGACATGCTGGGAGTTGTAGTTTTCTCCTCTTATATCTCCTCCTGTAATGTCCTCTGATATCCCATAATAACAGTCTGGACATGCTGGGAGTTGTAGTTCTCTCCTCTTATATCTCCCCCTGTAATGTCCTCTGATATCACATAATAACAGTCTGGACATGCTGGGAGTTGTAGTCCTCTCCTCTTATATCTCCCCCTGTAATGTCCTCTGATATCACATAATAACAGTCTGGACATGCTGGGAGTTGTAGTCCTCTCCTCTTATATCTCCCCCTGTAATGTCCTCTGATATCACATAATAACAATCTGGACATTCTGGGAGTTGTAGTTCTCTCCTCTTATATCTCCTGTAATGTCCTCTGATATCCCATAATAACAGTCTGGACATGCTGGGAGTTGTAGTTCTCTCCTCTCTTATATCTCATCCTGTAATGTCCTCTGATATCACATAATAATAGTCTGGACATGCTGGGAGTTGTAGTTCTCTCCTCTTATATCTCCCCCTGTAATGTCCTCTGATATCACATAATAACAGTCTGGACATGCTGGGAGTTGTAGTCCTCTCCTCTTATATCTCCCCCTGTAATGTCCTCTGATATCACATAATAACAGTCTGGACATGCTGGGAGTTGTAGTTCTCTCCTTATATCTCCTCCTGTAATGTTCTCTGATATCACATAATAACAGTCTGGACATGCTGGGAGTTGTCGTTCTCTCCTCTTATATCTCCTCCTGTAATGTCCTCTGATATCACATAATAACAGTCTGGACATGCTGGGAGTTGTAGTTCTCTCCTCTTATATCTCCTCCTGTAAAGTCCTCTGATATCACATAATAACAGTCTGGACATGCTGGGAGTTGTAGTCCTCTCCTCTCTTATATCTCCTCCTGTAATGTCCTCTGATATCACATAATAACAGTCTGGACATGCTGGGAGTTGTAGTCCTCTCCTCTCTTATATCTCCTCCTGTAATGTCCTCTGATATCACATAATAACAGTCTGGACATGCTGGGAGTTGTAGTCCTCTCTTCTCTTATATCTCCTCCTGTAATGTCCTCTGATATCACATAACAGTCTTGGCATGCTGGGAGTTGTATTTCTCTCCACTTATACCTCCTCCTGTAATGTCCTCTGATATCAAATAATAACAGTCTGGACATGCTGGGAGTTGTAGTCCTCTCCTCTTATATCTCCTCCTGTAATGTCCCCTGATATAACATAATAACAGTCTGGACATGCTGGGAGTTGTAGTTCTCTCCTCTTATATCTCCTTTTGTAATGTCCTCTGATATCACATAATAACAGCCTGGACATGCTGGGAGTTGTAGTCTTCTCCTCTTATATCTCCTCCTGTAATGTCCTCTGATATCACATAATAACAGTCTGGACATGCTGGGAGTTGTAGTACTCTCTTATAGCTCCTCCTCTAATGTCCTCTGATATCACATAATAACAGCCTGGACATGCTGGGAGTTGTAGTTCTCTCCTCTTATACCTCCTCCTGTAATGTCATCTGATATCACATAATAACAGTCTGGACATGCTGGGAGTTGTAGTCCTCTCCTCTTATATCTCCTCCAGTAATATCCTCTGATATCACATAATAACAGCCTGGACATGCTGGGAGTTGTAGTCCTCTCCTCTTATACCTCCTCCTGTAATGTCCTCTGATATCACATAATAACAGCCTGGACATGCTGGGAGTTGTAGTCCTCTCCTCTTATACCTCCTCTCTGTAATGTCCTCTGATATCACATAATAACAGTCTGGACATGCTGGGAGTTGTAGTTCTCCTCTTATATCTCCTCCTGTAATGTCCTCTGATATCACATAATAACAGTCTGGACATGCTGGGAGTTGTAGTTCTCTCCTCTTATATCTCCTCCTGTAATGTCCTCTGATATCACATAATAACAGTCTGGACATGCTGGGAGTTGCAGTTCTCTCCTCTTATATCTCCTCCTGTAATGTCCTCTGATATCACATAATAACAGCCTGGACATGCTGGGAGTTGTAGTTCTCTCCTCTTATATCTTCCCCTGTAATGTCCTCTGATATCACATAATAACAGTCTGGACATGCTGGGAGTTGTAGTCCTCTCGCTTATATCTCCTACTGTAATGTCTTTTGATATCACATAATAACAGTCTGGACATGCTGGGAGTTGTAGTTCTCTCCTCTTATATCTTCTCCTGTAATGTCCTCTGATATCACATAATAATAGTCTGGACATGCTGGGAGTTGTAGTTCTCTCTTATATCTTCTCCTCTAATGTCCTCTGATATCACATAATAATAGTCTGGACATGCTGGGAGTTGTAGTTCTCTCCTCTTATATCTCCCCCTGTAATGTCCTCTGATATCACATAATAACAGTCTGGACATGCTGGGAGTTGTAGTCCTCTCCTCTTATATCTCCCCCTGTAATGTCCTCTGATATCACATAATAACAGTCTGGACATGCTGGGAGTTGTAGTTCTCTCCTCTTATATCTCCTGTAATGTCCTCTGATATCACATAATAACAGTCTGGACATGCTGGGAGTTGTAGTTTTCTCCTCTTATATCTCCTCCTGTAATGTCCTCTGATATCCCATAATAACAGTCTGGACATGCTGGGAGTTGTAGTTCTCTCCTCTTATATCTCCCCCTGTAATGTCCTCTGATATCACATAATAACAGTCTGGACATGCTGGGAGTTGTAGTCCTCTCCTCTTATATCTCCCCCTGTAATGTCCTCTGATATCACATAATAACAGTCTGGACATGCTGGGAGTTGTAGTTCTCTCCTCTTATATCTCCTCCTGTAATGTCCTCTGATATCACATAACAGTCTGGACATGCTGGGAGTTGTAGTTCTCTCCTCTTATATCTCCTCCTGTAATGTCCTCTGATATCACATAACAGTCTGGACATGCTGGGAGTTGTAGTCCTCTCCTCTCTTATATCTCCTCCTGTAATGTCCTCTGATATCACATAACAGTCTTGGCATGCTGGGAGTTGTAGTTCTCTCCACTTATACCTCCTCCTGTAATGTCCTCTGATATCAAATAATAACAGTCTGGACATGCTGGGAGTTGTAGTCCTCTCCTCTTATATCTCCTCCTGTAATGTCCTCTGATATAACATAATAACAGTCTGGACATGCTGGGAGTTGTAGTTCTCTCCTCTTATATCTCCTTTTGTAATGTCCTCTGATATCACATAATAACAGCCTGGACATGCTGGGAGTTGTAGTTCTCTCCTCTTATACCTCCTCCTGTAATGTCATCTGATATCACATAATAACAGTCTGGACATGCTGGGAGTTGTAGTCCTCTCCTCTTATATCTCCTCCAGTAATATCCTCTGATATCACATAATAACAGTCTGGACATGCTGGGAGTTGTAGTACTCTCTTATAGCTCCTCCTCTAATGTCCTCTGATATCACATAATAACAGCCTGGACATGCTGGGAGTTGTAGTTCTCTCCTCTTATACCTCCTCCTGTAATGTCATCTGATATCACATAATAACAGTCTGGACATGCTGGGAGTTGTAGTCCTCTCCTCTTATATCTCCTCCTGTAATGTCCTCTGATATCCCATAATAACAGTCTGGACATGCTGGGAGTTGTAGTCCTCTTATATCTCCTGTAATGTCCTCTGATATCACATAATAACAGTCTGGACATGCTGGGAGTTGTAGTCCTCTCCTCTTATACCTCCTCCCTGTAATGTCCTCTGATATACCATAATAACAGCCTGGACATGATAGGAGTTGTAGTTCTCCTCTTATATCTCCTCCTGTAATGTCCTCTGATATCACATAATAACAGCCTGGACATGCTGGGAGTTGTAGTTCTCCTCTTATATCTCCTGTAATGTCCTCTGATATTACATAATAACAGTCTGGACATGCTGGGAGTTGTAGTTCTCTCCTATTATATCTCCTCCTGTAATGTCTTCTGATATCACATAATAACAGTCGGGACATGCTGGGAGTTGTAGTCCTCTCCTCTTATACCTCCTCCTGTAATGTCCTCTGATATCACATAATAACAGCCTGGACATGCTGGGAGTTGTAGTCCTCTCCTCTTATACCTCCTCCCTGTAATGTCCTCTGATATCACATAATAACAGTCTGGACATGCTGGGAGTTGTAGTTCTCCTCTTATATCGCCTCCTGTAATGTCCTCTGATATCACATAATAACAGTCTGGACATGCTGGGAGTTGTAGTTCTCTCCTCTTATATCTCCTCCTGTAATGTCCTCTGATATCACATAATAACAGTCTGGACATGCTGGGAGTTGCAGTTCTCTCCTCTTATATCTCCTCCTGTAATGTCCTCTGATATCACATAATAACAGCCTGGACATGCTGGGAGTTGTAGTTCTCTCCTCTTATATCTTCCCCTGTAATGTCCTCTGATATCACATAATAACAGTCTGGACATGCTGGGAGTTGTAGTCCTCTCGCTTATATCTCCTACTGTAATGTCTTTTGATATCACATAATAACAGTCTGGACATGCTGGGAGTTGTAGTTCTCTCCTCTTATATCTCCTCCTGTAATGTCCTCTGATATCCCATAATAACAGTCTGGACATGCTGGGAGTTGTAGTCCTCTTATATCTCCTGTAATGTCCTCTGATATCACATAATAACAGTCTGGACATGCTGGGAGTTGTAGTCCTCTCCTCTTATACCTCCTCCCTGTAATGTCCTCTGATATCCCATAATAACAGCCTGGACATGATGGGAGTTGTAGTTCTCTCCTATTATATCTCCTCCTGTAATGTCCTCTGATATCACATAATAACAGCCTGGACATGCTGGGAGTTGTAGTCCTCTCCTCTTATACCTCCTCCTGTAATGTCCTCTGATATCACATAATAACAGCCTGGACATGCTGGGAGTTGTAGTCCTCTCCTCTTATACCTCCTCTCTGTAATGTCCTCTGATATCACATAATAACAGCCTGGACATGCTGGGAGTTGTAGTCCTCTCCTCTTATACCTCCTCTCTGTAATGTCCTCTGATATCACATAATAACAGTCTGGACATGCTGGGAGTTGTAGTTCTCCTCTTATATCTCCTCCTGTAATGTCCTCTGATATCACATAATAACAGTCTGGGCATGCTGGGAGTTGTAGTTCTCTCCTCTTATATCTCCTCCTGTAATGTCCTCTGATATCACATAATAACAGTCTGGACATGCTGGGAGTTGCAGTTCTCTCCTCTTATATCTCCTCCTGTAATGTCCTCTGATATCACATAATAACAGCCTGGACATGCTGGGAGTTGTAGTTCTCTCCTCTTATATCTTCCCCTGTAATGTCCTCTGATATCACATAACAGTCTGGACATGCTGGGAGTTGTAGTCCTCTCGCTTATATCTCCTACTGTAATGTCTTTTGATATCACATAATAACAGTCTGGACATGCTGGGAGTTGTAGTTCTCTCCTCTTATATCTTCTCCTGTAATGTCCTCTGATATCACATAATAATAGTCTGGACATGCTGGGAGTTGTAGTTCTCTCTTATATCTTCTCCTCTAATGTCCTCTGATATCACATAATAATAGTCTGGACATGCTGGGAGTTGTAGTTCTCTCCTCTTATATCTCCCCCTGTAATGTCCTCTGATATCACATAATAACAGTCTGGACATGCTGGGAGTTGTAGTCCTCTCCTCTTATATCTCCCCCTGTAATGTCCTCTGATATCACATAATAACAGTCTGGACATGCTGGGAGTTGTAGTTCTCTCCTCTTATATCTCCTGTAATGTCCTCTGATATCACATAATAACAGTCTGGACATGCTGGGAGTTGTAGTTTTCTCCTCTTATATCTCCTCCTGTAATGTCCTCTGATATCCCATAATAACAGTCTGGACATGCTGGGAGTTGTAGTTCTCTCCTCTTATATCTCCCCCTGTAATGTCCTCTGATATCACATAATAACAGTCTGGACATGCTGGGAGTTGTAGTCCTCTCCTCTTATATCTCCCCCTGTAATGTCCTCTGATATCACATAATAACAGTCTGGACATGCTGGGAGTTGTAGTCCTCTCCTCTTATATCTCCCCCTGTAATGTCCTCTGATATCACATAATAACAATCTGGACATTCTGGGAGTTGTAGTTCTCTCCTCTTATATCTCCTGTAATGTCCTCTGATATCCCATAATAACAGTCTGGACATGCTGGGAGTTGTAGTTCTCTCCTCTCTTATATCTCATCCTGTAATGTCCTCTGATATCACATAATAATAGTCTGGACATGCTGGGAGTTGTAGTTCTCTCCTCTTATATCTCCCCCTGTAATGTCCTCTGATATCACATAATAACAGTCTGGACATGCTGGGAGTTGTAGTCCTCTCCTCTTATATCTCCCCCTGTAATGTCCTCTGATATCACATAATAACAGTCTGGACATGCTGGGAGTTGTAGTTCTCTCCTTATATCTCCTCCTGTAATGTTCTCTGATATCACATAATAACAGTCTGGACATGCTGGGAGTTGTAGTTCTCTCCTCTTATATCTCCTCCTGTAATGTCCTCTGATATCACATAATAACAGTCTGGACATGCTGGGAGTTGTAGTTCTCTCCTCTTATATCTCCTCCTGTAATGTCCTCTGATATCACATAATAACAGTCTGGACATGCTGGGAGTTGTAGTCCTCTCCTCTCTTATATCTCCTCCTGTAATGTCCTCTGATATCACATAATAACAGTCTGGACATGCTGGGAGTTGTAGTCCTCTCCTCTCTTATATCTCCTCCTGTAATGTCCTCTGATATCACATAATAACAGTCTGGACATGCTGGGAGTTGTAGTCCTCTCTTCTCTTATATCTCCTCCTGTAATGTCCTCTGATATCACATAACAGTCTTGGCATGCTGGGAGTTGTATTTCTCTCCACTTATACCTCCTCCTGTAATGTCCTCTGATATCAAATAATAACAGTCTGGACATGCTGGGAGTTGTAGTCCTCTCCTCTTATATCTCCTCCTGTAATGTCCCCTGATATAACATAATAACAGTCTGGACATGCTGGGAGTTGTAGTTCTCTCCTCTTATATCTCCTGTAATGTCCTCTGATATCACATAATAACAGCCTGGACATGCTGGGAGTTGTAGTCTTCTCCTCTTATATCTCCTCCTGTAATGTCCTCTGATATCACATAATAACAGTCTGGACATGCTGGGAGTTGTAGTACTCTCTTATAGCTCCTCCTCTAATGTCCTCTGATATCACATAATAACAGCCTGGACATGCTGGGAGTTGTAGTTCTCTCCTCTTATACCTCCTCCTGTAATGTCATCTGATATCACATAATAACAGTCTGGACATGCTGGGAGTTGTAGTCCTCTCCTCTTATATCTCCTCCAGTAATATCCTCTGATATCACATAATAACAGCCTGGACATGCTGGGAGTTGTAGTCCTCTCCTCTTATACCTCCTCCTGTAATGTCCTCTGATATCACATAATAACAGCCTGGACATGCTGGGAGTTGTAGTCCTCTCCTCTTATACCTCCTCTCTGTAATGTCCTCTGATATCACATAATAACAGTCTGGACATGCTGGGAGTTGTAGTTCTCCTCTTATATCTCCTCCTGTAATGTCCTCTGATATCACATAATAACAGTCTGGACATGCTGGGAGTTGTAGTTCTCTCCTCTTATATCTCCTCCTGTAATGTCCTCTGATATCACATAATAACAGCCTGGACATGCTGGGAGTTGTAGTTCTCTCCTCTTATATCTTCCCCTGTAATGTCCTCTGATATCACATAATAACAGTCTGGACATGCTGGGAGTTGTAGTCCTCTCGCTTATATCTCCTACTGTAATGTCTTTTGATATCACATAATAACAGTCTGGACATGCTGGGAGTTGTAGTTCTCTCCTCTTATATCTTCTCCTGTAATGTCCTCTGATATCACATAATAATAGTCTGGACATGCTGGGAGTTGTAGTTCTCTCTTATATCTTCTCCTCTAATGTCCTCTGATATCACATAATAATAGTCTGGACATGCTGGGAGTTGTAGTTCTCTCCTCTTATATCTCCCCCTGTAATGTCCTCTGATATCACATAATAACAGTCTGGACATGCTGGGAGTTGTAGTCCTCTCCTCTTATATCTCCCCCTGTAATGTCCTCTGATATCACATAATAACAGTCTGGACATGCTGGGAGTTGTAGTTCTCTCCTCTTATATCTCCTGTAATGTCCTCTGATATCACATAATAACAGTCTGGACATGCTGGGAGTTGTAGTTTTCTCCTCTTATATCTCCTCCTGTAATGTCCTCTGATATCCCATAATAACAGTCTGGACATGCTGGGAGTTGTAGTTCTCTCCTCTTATATCTCCCCCTGTAATGTCCTCTGATATCACATAATAACAGTCTGGACATGCTGGGAGTTGTAGTCCTCTCCTCTTATATCTCCCCCTGTAATGTCCTCTGATATCACATAATAACAGTCTGGACATGCTGGGAGTTGTAGTTCTCTCCTCTTATATCTCCTCCTGTAATGTCCTCTGATATCACATAACAGTCTGGACATGCTGGGAGTTGTAGTTCTCTCCTCTTATATCTCCTCCTGTAATGTCCTCTGATATCACATAACAGTCTGGACATGCTGGGAGTTGTAGTCCTCTCCTCTCTTATATCTCCTCCTGTAATGTCCTCTGATATCACATAACAGTCTTGGCATGCTGGGAGTTGTAGTTCTCTCCACTTATACCTCCTCCTGTAATGTCCTCTGATATCAAATAATAACAGTCTGGACATGCTGGGAGTTGTAGTCCTCTCCTCTTATATCTCCTCCTGTAATGTCCTCTGATATAACATAATAACAGTCTGGACATGCTGGGAGTTGTAGTTCTCTCCTCTTATATCTCCTTTTGTAATGTCCTCTGATATCACATAATAACAGCCTGGACATGCTGGGAGTTGTAGTTCTCTCCTCTTATACCTCCTCCTGTAATGTCATCTGATATCACATAATAACAGTCTGGACATGCTGGGAGTTGTAGTCCTCTCCTCTTATATCTCCTCCAGTAATATCCTCTGATATCACATAATAACAGTCTGGACATGCTGGGAGTTGTAGTTCTCTCTTATATCTTCTCCTCTAATGTCCTCTGATATCACATAATAATAGTCTGGACATGCTGGGAGTTGTAGTTCTCTCCTCTTATATCTCCCCCTGTAATGTCCTCTGATATCACATAATAACAGTCTGGACATGCTGGGAGTTGTAGTCCTCTCCTCTTATATCTCCCCCTGTAATGTCCTCTGATATCACATAATAACAGTCTGGACATGCTGGGAGTTGTAGTTCTCTCCTCTTATATCTCCTGTAATGTCCTCTGATATCACATAATAACAGTCTGGACATGCTGGGAGTTGTAGTTTTCTCCTCTTATATCTCCTCCTGTAATGTCCTCTGATATCCCATAATAACAGTCTGGACATGCTGGGAGTTGTAGTTCTCTCCTCTTATATCTCCCCCTGTAATGTCCTCTGATATCACATAATAACAGTCTGGACATGCTGGGAGTTGTAGTCCTCTCCTCTTATACCTCCTCCCTGTAATGTCCTCTGATATCCCATAATAACAGCCTGGACATGATGGGAGTTGTAGTTCTCCTCTTATATCTCCTCCTGAAATGTCCTCTGATATCACATAACAGCCTGGACATGCTGGGAGTTGTAGTTCTCCTCTTATATCTCCTGTAATGTCCTCTGATATTACATAACAGTCTGGACATGCTGGGAGTTGTAGTTCTCTCCTATTATATCTCCTCCTGTAATGTCCTCTGATATCACATAATAACAGTCGGGACATAATGGGAGTTGTAGTCCTCTCCTCTTATACCTCCTCCTGTAATGTCCTCTGATATCACATAATAACAGCCTGGACATGCTGGGAGTTGTAGTCCTCTCCTCTTATACCTCCTCCCTGTAATGTCCTCTGATATCACATAATAACAGTCTGGACATGCTGGGAGTTGTAGTTCTCCTCTTATATCTCCTCCTGTAATGTCCTCTGATATCACATAATAACAGTCTGGACATGCTGGGAGTTGTAGTTCTCTCCTCTTATATCTCCTCCTGTAATGTCCTCTGATATCACATAATAACAGTCTGGACATGCTGGGAGTTGTAGTTCTCTCCTCTTATACCTCCTCCTGTAATGTCCTCTGATATCACATAACAGCCTGGACATGCTGGGAGTTGTAGTTCTCTCCTCTTATATCTCCCCCTGTAATGTCCTCTGATATCACATAATAACAGTCTGGACATGCTGGGAGTTGTAGTCCTCTCGCTTCTATCTCCTACTGTAATGTCTTTTGATATCACATAATAACAGTCTGGACATGCTGGGAGTTGTAGTCCTCTCGCTTATATCTCCTACTGTAATGTCTTTTGATATCACATAATAACAGTCTGGACATGCTGGGAGTTGCAGTCCTCTCCTCTTATATCTTCTCCTGTAATGTCCTCTGATATCACATAATAATAGTCTGGACATGCTGGGAGTTGTAGTTCTCTCTTATATCTTCTCCTGTAATGTCCTCTGATATCACATAATAATAGTCTGGACATGCTGGGAGTTGTAGTTCTCTCCTCTTATATCTCCCCCTGTAATGTCCTCTGATATCACATAATAACAGTCTGGACATGCTGGGAGTTGTAGTCCTCTCTTATATCTCCTCCTGTAATGTCCTCTGATATCCCATAATAACAGTCTGGACCTGCTGGGAGTTGTAGTTCTCTCCTCTTATATCTCCTCCTTTAATGTCCTCTGATATCCCATAATAACAGCCTGGACATGCTGGGAGTAGTAGTTCTCTCCTCTTATACCTCCTCCTGTAATGTCATCTGATATCACATAATAACAGTCTGGACATGCTGGGAGTTGTAGTCCTCTCCTCTTATATCTCCTCCAGTAATATCCTCTGATATCACATAATAACAGTCTGGACATGCTGGGAGTTATAGTCCTCTCCTCTTATATCTCCTCCTGTAATGTCCTCTGATATCCCATAATAACAGTCTGGACATGCTGGGAGTTGTAGTCCTCTTATATCTCCTGTAATGTCCTCTGATATCACATAATAACAGTCTGGACATGCTGGGAGTTGTAGTCCTCTCCTCTTATACCTCCTCCCTGTAATGTCCTCTTATATCCCATAATAACAGCCTGGACATGATGGGAGTTGTAGTTCTCCTCTTATATCTCCTGTAATGTCCTCTGATATTACATAATAACAGTCGGGACATGCTGGGAGTTGTAGTCCTCTCCTCTTATACCTCCTCCTGTAATGTCCTCTGATATCACATAACAGCCTGGACATGCTGGGAGTTGTAGTCCTCTCCTCTTATACCTCCTCCCTGTAATGTCCTCTGATATCACATAATAACAGTCTGGACATGCTGGGAGTTGTAGTTCTCTCCTCTTATATCTCCTCCTGTAATGTGCTCTGATATCACATAATAACAGTCTGGACATGCTGGGAGTTGTAGTTCTGTCCTCTTATACCTCCTCCTGTAATGTCCTCTGATATCACATAACAGCCTGGACATGCTGGGAGTTGTAGTTCTCTCCTCTTATATCTCCCCCTGTAATGTCCTCTGATATCACATAATAACAGTCTGGACATGCTGGGAGTTGTAGTCCTCTCGCTTATATCGCCTACTGTAATGTCTTTTGATATCACATAATAACAGTCTGGACATGCTGGGAGTTGTAGTCCTCTCTTATATCTCCTCCTGTAATGTCCTCTGATATCCCATAATAACAGTCTGGACCTGCTGGGAGTTGTAGTTCTCTCCTCTTATATCTCCTCCTTTAATGTCCTCTGATATCCCATAATAACAGCCTGGACATGCTGGGAGTAGTAGTTCTCCCCTCTTATATCTCCTCCTGTAATGTCCTCTGATATCACATAATAAAAGTCTGGACATGCTGGGAGTTGTAGTTCTCTCCTCTTATACCTCCTCCTGTAATGTCCTCTGATATCACATAATAACAGCCTGGACATGCTGGGAGTTGTAGTTCTCTCCTCTTATACCTCCTCCTGTAATGTCCTCTGATATCACATAATAACAGTCTGGACATGCTGGGAGTTGTAGTTCTCTCCTCTTATACTTCCTCCTGTAATGTCCTCTGATATCACATAATAACAGTCTGGGCATGCTGGGAGTTGTAGTTCTCTCCTCTTATACCTCCTCCTGTAATGTCCTCTGATATCACATAATAACAGTCTGGACATGCTGGGAGTTGTAGTTCTCTCCTCTTATATATCCTCCTGTAATGTCCTCTGATATCACATAATAATAGTCTGGACATGCTGGGAGTTGTAGTCCTCTCCTATTATACCTCCTCCTGTAATGTCCTCTGATATCCCATAATAACAGCCTGGACATGTGGGGGTGCTCCATATCAGACTTGTGTCGCTGGATCTCTGTTGTCTAGGTATACATATATACACCGATAGCCACACACCGGACAATGCTTTTATTTAATTTGTACGGAATTCCTGAAGAGAAAAGTGAAACATATTCAGTGACGGGTCTCCGCCACCTCTGCGCCCGCCCTGACCCTGACCAGATGCTTCGGAGTCATCAGAACGGCCGTGGGTTTATTTCCTAGGCCTTGAGTCTGCAGCAGACGGCGCTGGTCCAGTCTATGTTTGCGCACTGACAGTGACATTTATTAGATGACTGGATATCCCATGATCCGCAGGCCATACCACACGAGCAGCCCGTAGCAATGTAACCTGCGGAGAGATGAAGAACAGAACTGTAGCGGACTGGCATCAGGAGCCTGCGGGCACAGAACTATGGGCACATCAGATCAGGCGCCACTTAAGCGGTTCCTCGTAGGAAACCATTTTATTTACATTTACTACAACCCCGACCAGATTTGTGAACCTGCCCTTACATGTCACTTGTAGATAGGCCCTCTCCCTCACAGTAGTGACATCAGTACCTTCCCCAGGAGTCACAGCAGAGCCCTACTCGCTCCTTGATATTGTGACATCAGTGCCTTCCCCAGTAGTCACAGCAGAGCCCTTCTTGCTCCTTGATATTGTGACATCAGTGCCTTCCCCCAATAGTCACAGCAGAGCTCTACTCGCTCCTTGATATTGTGACATCAGTGCCTTCCCCCAGTAGTCACAGCAGAGCCCTACTCGCTATTTGATATTGTGACATCAGTGCCTTCCCCCAGTAGTCACAGCAGAGCTCTACTCGCTCCTTGATATTGTGACATCAGTGCCTTCCCCCAGTAGTCACAGCAGAGCCCTTCTCGCTCCTCAATATTGTGACATCAGTGCCTTCCCCCAAGTAGTCACAGAAAAGCTCTACTCGCTCCTTGATATTGTGACATCAGTGCCTTCCCCCAGTAGTCACAGCAGAGCTCTACTCGCTCCTTGATATTGTGACATCAGTGCCTTCCCCCAGTAGTCACAGCAGAGCCCTTCTCGCTCCTTAATATTGTGACATCAGTGCCTTCCCACAAGTAGTCACAGAAAAGCTCTACTCGCTCCTTGATATTGTGACATCAGTGCCTTCCCCAGTAGTCACAGCAGAGCCCTTCTCGCTCCTTGATATTGTGACATCATTGTCTTCCCCCAGTAGTCACAGCAGAGCCCTACTCGCTATTTGATATTGTGACATCAGTGCCTTCCCCCAGTAGTCACAGCAGACCTCTACTCGCTCCTTGATATTGTGACATCAGTGCCTTCCCCCAGTAGTCACAGCAGAGCCCTACTCGCTCCTTGATATTGTGACATCAATGTCTTCCCCAGTAGTCACAGCAGAGCCCTACTCGCTCCTTGATATTGTGACATCAGTGCCTTACCCCAGTAGTCACAGCAGAGCCCTACTCGCTCCTTGATATTGTGACATCAGTGTCTTCCCCAGTAGTCACAGCAGAGCCCTACTCGCTCCTTGATATTGTGACATGAGTGCCTTCCCCCAGTAGTCACAGCAGAGCCCTACTTGCTCCTTGATATTGTGACATCAGTGCCTTCCACCAGTAGTCACGGCAGTGCCCACTTTCCCCCAGGAGACACAGAAGTGTCCCTTTACCTGTAATTGTACTTGTAATACTTTCAACCCTTACCCCCAGTTACAGCAGGGTTCTTACCCCTCTTCCCCAGTAGTCCTAGCAGTGCCAGTGAAGACTGTGGCAGTATAGAATCTCCCACTAGTATACACAACAATCCATGTAGCGGACAATATATAACGTATATCGACCCTCAGTGTCTATTTTTTGTGCAGTATATTTATATATCGGAAGGTGAACACTTGTACTGTAAGATATGTTATTATAGTATCTGCTACATCCGACCCGAGCCCTGACGGTCAGCAACAAAAAATGATCACATCTCTAACCTGATCACCAAAGATCGGACAATTTAGAAATAATATAAAACAGAAAGAGGCAAATGCAGCGCAGGAAAGATGGCCGCCCATAATCACGCACAGAAAATAGAACAAAAAAATAAAATGAATGTATTTCACTCATCGTAAAAAACAAAACATAGGGGACACTTTCTCTTTAAGAAAACACATACCCATTGGTTTGGCTGGAGCGGCACAGAAACATTCACTAAAAAAATATATCACGATCCACAGGAATTCATTGAGTGAATGGAATTATTATGATTATTATTACATGCCGGGATTTCTGATTATTATTATTATTACATGCTGGGATTTCTGATTATTATTATTACACGCTGGGATTTCTGATTATTATTATTATTACATGCTGGGATTTCTGATTATTATTATTATTATTACACGCTGGGATTTCTGATTATTATTATTATTACATGCTGGGATTTCTGATTATTATTATTACATGCTGGGATTTCTGATTATTATTATTACAGGCTGGGATTTCTGATTATTATTATTATTACATGCTGGGATTTCTGATTATTATTATTATTACATGCTGGGATTTCTGATAATTATTATTACATGCTGGGATTTCTGATTATTATTATTATTACATGCTGGGATTTCTGATTATTATTATTATTACATGCTGGGATTTCTGATTATTATTATTACAGGCTGGGATTTCTGATTATTATTATTATTACATGCTGGGATTTCTGATTATTATTATTATTACATGCTGGGATTTCTGATTATTATTATTACATGCTGGGATTTCTGATTATTATTATTATTACATGCTGGGATTTCTGATGATTATTATTATTACACGCTGGGATTTCTGATTATTATTATTATTACATGCTGGGATTTCTGATTATTATTATTATTACATGCTGGGATTTCTGATTATTATTATTACATGCTGGGATTTCTGATTATTATTATTACACGCTGGGATTTCTGATTATTATTATTATTACATGCTGGGATTTCTGATTATTATTATTATTACATGCTGGGATTTCTGATTATTATTATTATTATTACATGCTGGGATTTCTGATTATTATTATTACATGCTGGGATTTCTGATTATTATTATTATTACACGCTGGGATTTCTGATTATTATTATTACATGCTGGGATTTCTGATTATTATTATTACATGCTGGGATTTCTGATTATTATTATTATTATTATTACATGCTGGGATTTCTGATTATTATTATTACATGCTGGGATTTCTGATTATTATTATTATTACATGCTGGGATTTCTGATTATTATTATTATTATTATTATTACATGCTGGGATTTCTGATTATTATTATTATTACATGCTGGGATTTCTGATTATTATTATTATTACATGCTGGGATTTCTGATTATTATTATTACATGCTGGGATTTCTGATTATTATTATTATTACATGCTGGGATTTCTGATTATTATTATTATTACATGCTGGGATTTCTGATTATTATTATTATTACATGCTGGGATTTCTGATTATTATTATTACATGCTGGGATTTCTGATTATTATTATTACATGCTGGGATTTCTGATTATTATTACATGCTGGGATTTCTGATTATTATTATTACATGCTGGGATTTCTGATTATTATTATTATTACACGCTGGGATTTCTGATTATTATTATTATTACATGCAGGGATTTCTGATTATTATTATTACATGCTGGGATTTCTGATTATTATTATTACATGCTGGGATTTCTGATTATTATTACATGCTGGGATTTCTGATTATTATTATTATTACACGCTGGGATTTCTGATTATTATTATTATTACATGCTGGGATTTCTGATTATTATTATTACATGCTGGGATTTCTGATTATTATTATTACATGCTGGGATTTCTGATTATTATTATTACATGCTGGGATTTCTGATTATTATTATTATTACATGCTGGGATTTCTGATTATTATTATTATTACATGCTGGGATTTCTGATTATTATTATTATTACATGCTGGGATTTCTGATTATTATTATTATTACATGCTGGGATTTCTGATGATTATTATTACATGCTGGGATTTCTGATTATTATTATTATTACATGCTGGGATTTCTGATTATTATTATTACATGCTGGGATTTCTGATTATTATTATTACATGCTGGGATTTCTGATTATTATTATTATTACATGCTGGGATTTCTGATTATTATTATTACACGCTGGGATTTCTGATTATTATTATTATTACATGCCGGGATTTCTGATTATTATTATTACATGCTGGGATTTCTGATTATTATTATTATTACATGCTGGGATTTCTGATTATTATTATTATTACATGCTGGGATTTCTGATTATTATTATTACATGCTGGGATTTCTGATTATTATTATTATTACATGCTGGGATTTCTGATTATTATTATTATTACATGCTGGGATTTCTGATTATTATTATTATTACATGCTGGGATTTCTGATTATTATTATTACATGCTGGGATTTCTGATTATTATTATTACACGCTGGGATTTCTGATTATTATTATTATTACATGCTGGGATTTCTGATTATTATTATTACACGCTGGGATTTCTGATTATTATTATTATTACATGCCGGGATTTCTGATTATTATTATTATTACATGCTGGGATTTCTGATTATTATTATTACATGCTGGGATTTCTGATTATTATCACACGCTGGGATTTCTGATTATTATTATTATTACACGCTGGGATTTCTGATTATTATTACATGCTGGGATTTCTGATTATTATTATTATTACATGCTGGGATTTCTGATTATTATTACATGCTGGGATTTCTGATTATTATTATTATTACATGCTGGGATTTCTGATTATTATTATTATTACATGCTGGGATTTCTGATTATTATTATTATTACATGCTGGGATTTCTGATTATTATTATTACATGCTGGGATTTCTGATTATTATTATTACACGCTGGGATTTCTGATTATTATTATTATTACATGCTGGGATTTCTGATTATTATTATTACATGCTGGGATTTCTGATTATTATTATTATTATTACATGCTGGGATTTCTGATTATTATTATTACATGCTGGGATTTCTGATTATTATTATTACATGCTGGGATTTCTGATTATTATTATTATTACATGCTGGGATTTCTGATTATTATTATTATTACATGCTGGGATTTCTGATTATTATTATTATTACACGCTGGGATTTCTGATTATTATTATTATTACATGCTGGGATTTCTGATTATTATTATTATTACATGCTGGGATTTCTGATTATTATTATTATTACATGCTGGGATTTCTGATTATTATTATTATTACATGCTGGGATTTCTGATTATTATTATTATTATTACATGCTGGGATTTCTGATTATTATTATTACATGCTGGGATTTCTGATTATTATTATTACACGCTGGGATTTCTGATTATTATTATTATTACACGCTGGGATTTCTGATTATTATTACATGCTGGGATTTCTGATTATTATTATTATTACATGCTGGGATTTCTGATTATTATTATTATTACATGCTGGGATTTCTGATTATTATTATTACATGCTGGGATTTCTGATGATTATTATTACATGCTGGGATTTCTGATTATTATTATTATTACATGCTGGGATTTCTGATTATTATTATTACATGCTGGGATTTCTGATTATTATTATTACATGCTGGGATTTCTGATTATTATTATTATTACATGCTGGGATTTCTGATTATTATTACATGCTGGGATTTCTGATTATTATTATTATTACACGCTGGGATTTCTGATTATTATTACATGCTGGGATTTCTGATTATTATTATTATTACATGCTGGGATTTCTGATTATTATTACATGCTGGGATTTCTGATTATTATTATTATTACATGCCGGGATTTCTGATTATTATTATTATTACATGCTGGGATTTCTGATTATTATTATTACACGCTGGGATTTCTGATTATTATTATTATTACATGCTGGGATTTCTGATTATTATTATTATTACATGCTGGGATTTCTGATTATTATTATTATTATTACATGCTGGGATTTCTGATTATTATTATTATTACATGCTGGGATTTCTGATTATTATTATTACATGCTGGGATTTCTGATTATTATTATTACATGCTGGGATTTCTGATTATTATTATTATTACATGCTGGGATTTCTGATTATTATTATTATTACATGCTGGGATTTCTGATTATTATTATTACATGCTGGGATTTCTGATTATTATTATTATTACATGCTGGGATTTCTGATTATTATTATTATTACATGCTGGGATTTCTGATTATTATTATTATTACATGCTGGGATTTCTGATTATTATTATTACATGCTGGGATTTCTGATTATTATTATTATTATTACACGCTGGGATTTCTGATTATTATTATTATTACATGCTGGGATTTCTGATTATTATTATTACATGCTGGGATTTCTGATTATTATTATTACATGCTGGGATTTCTGATTATTATTATTACATGCTGGGATTTCTGATTATTATTATTATTACATGCTGGGATTTCTGATTATTATTATTACATGCTGGGATTTCTGATTATTATTATTACATGCTGGGATTTCTGATTATTATTATTATTACATGCTGGGATTTCTGATTATTATTATTATTATTATTATTACACGCTGGGATTTCTGATTATTATTATTACATGCTGGGATTTCTGATTATTATTATTATTACATGCTGGGATTTCTGATTATTATTATTACATGCTGGGATTTCTGATTATTATTATTACATGCTGGGATTTCTGATTATTATTATTATTACATGCTGGGATTTCTGATGATTATTATTACATGCTGGGATTTCTGATTATTATTATTACATGCTGGGATTTCTGATTATTATTATTATTACATGCTGGGATTTCTGATTATTATTATTACATGCTGGGATTTCTGATTATTATTATTACATGCTGGGATTTCTGATTATTATTATTATTACACGCTGGGATTTCTGATTATTATTATTATTACATGCTGGGATTTCTGATTATTATTACACGCTGGGATTTCTGATTATTATTATTATTACACGCTGGGATTTCTGATTATTATTATTATTACATGCTGGGATTTCTGATTATTATTATTACATGCTGGGATTTCTGATTATTATTATTATTACACGCTGGGATTTCTGATTATTATTATTATTACATGCTGGGATTTCTGATTATTATTATTACATGCTGGGATTTCTGATTATTATTATTATTACACGCTGGGATTTCTGATTATTATTATTATTACATGCTGGGATTTCTGATTATTATTATTATTATTACATGCTGGGATTTCTGATTATTATTATTACATGCTGGGATTTCTGATTATTATTATTATTACATGCTGGGATTTCTGATTATTATTATTATTACATGCTGGGATTTCTGATTATTATTATTATTACACGCTGGGATTTCTGATTATTATTATTATTATTACATGCTGGGATTTCTGATTATTATTATTATTACATGCTGGGATTTCTGATTATTATTATTATTACACGCTGGGATTTCTGATTATTATTATTATTACATGCTGGGATTTCTGATTATTATTATTATTACATGCTGGGATTTCTGATTATTATTATTATTACATGCTGGGATTTCTGATTATTATTATTACACGCTGGGATTTCTGATTATTATTATTACATGCTGGGATTTCTGATTATTATTATTATTATTACATGCTGGGATTTCTGATTATTATTATTATTACATGCTGGGATTTCTGATTATTATTATTACATGCTGGGATTTCTGATTATTATTATTATTACATGCTGGGATTTCTGATTATTATTATTACACGCTGGGATTTCTGATTATTATTATTATTACATGCTGGGATTTCTGATTATTATTATTACATGCTGGGATTTCTGATTATTATTACATGCTGGGATTTCTGATTATTATTATTATTACATGCTGGGATTTCTGATTATTATTATTACATGCTGGGATTTCTGATTATTATTATTACATGCTGGGATTTCTGATTATTATTATTATTACACGCTGGGATTTCTGATTATTATTATTACATGCTGGGATTTCTGATTATTATTATCACATGCTGGGATTTCTGATTATTATTATTACATGCTGGGATTTCTGATTATTATTATTATTACTACATGCTGGGATTTCTGATTATTATTATTACATGCTGGGATTTCTGATTATTATTATTACAGGCTGGGATTTCTGATTATTATCACACGCTGGGATTTCTGATTATTATTACACGCTGGGATTTCTGATTATTATTATTACATGCTGGGATTTCTGATTATTATTATTACATGCTGGGATTTCTGATTATTATTATTACATGCTGGGATTTCTGATTATTATTATTACACGCTGGGATTTCTGATTATTATTATTATTACATGCTGGGATTTCTGATTATTATTATTATTATTATTACACGCTGGGATTTCTGATTATTATTATTACATGCTGGGATTTCTGATTATTATTATTATTACATGCTGGGATTTCTGATTATTATTATTACACGCTGGGATTTCTGATTATTATTATTATTACACGCTGGGATTTCTGATTATTATTATTATTACATGCTGGGATTTCTGATTATTATTACACGCTGGGATTTCTGATTATTATTATTATTACACGCTGGGATTTCTGATTATTATTATTATTACATGCTGGGATTTCTGATTATTATTATTACATGCTGGGATTTCTGATTATTATTACATGCTGGGATTTCTGATTATTATTATTATTACATGCTGGGATTTCTGATTATTATTATTATTATTACATGCTGGGATTTCTGATTATTATTATTACATGCTGGGATTTCTGATTATTATTATTATTACATGCTGGGATTTCTGATTATTATTATTATTACATGCTGGGATTTCTGATTATTATTATTATTACATGCTGGGATTTCTGATTATTATTATTATTACATGCTGGGATTTCTGATTATTATTATTATTACATGCTGGGATTTCTGATTATTATTATTATTACATGCTGGGATTTCTGATTATTATTATTATTACATGCTGGGATTTCTGATTATTATTATTATTACACGCTGGGATTTCTGATTATTATTATTATTACATGCTGGGATTTCTGATTATTATTATTATTACATGCTGGGATTTCTGATTATTATTATTACACGCTGGGATTTCTGATTATTATTATTACATGCTGGGATTTCTGATTATTATTATTACACGCTGGGATTTCTGATTATTATTATTACATGCTGGGATTTCTGATTATTATTATTATTATTACATGCTGGGATTTCTGATTATTATTATTATTACATGCTGGGATTTCTGATGATTATTATTACATGCTGGGATTTCTGATTATTATTATTATTACATGCTGGGATTTCTGATTATTATTATTACATGCTGGGATTTCTGATTATTATTATTATTACATGCTGGGATTTCTGATTATTATTATTATCACACGCTGGGATTTCTGATTATTATTATTATTATTATTACACGCTGGGATTTCTGATTATTATTATTACATGCTGGGATTTCTGATTATTATTATTACATGCTGGGATTTCTGATTATTATTATTATTACATGCTGGGATTTCTGATTATTATTATTACATGCTGGGATTTCTGATTATTATTATTACATGCTGGGATTTCTGATTATTATTATTATTACATGCTGGGATTTCTGATTATTATTATTACATGCTGGGATTTCTGATTATTATTATTATTACATGCTGGGATTTCTGATTATTATTATTATTATCACATGCTGGGATTTCTGATTATTATTATTATTATTACACGCTGGGATTTCTGATTATTATTATTATTACATGCTGGGATTTCTGATTATTACATACTGGGATTTCTGATTATTATTATTATTATTATTACATGCTGGGATTTCTGATTATTATTATTATTACATGCTGGGATTTCTGATTATTATTATTATTACATGCTGGGATTTCTGATTATTATTATTACATGCTGGGATTTCTGATTATTATTATTATTACATGCTGGGATTTCTGATTATTATTATTACATGCTGGGATTTCTGATTATTATTATTATTACATGCTGGGATTTCTGATTATTATTATTATCACACGCTGGGATTTCTGATTATTATTATTATTATTATTACACGCTGGGATTTCTGATTATTATTATTACATGCTGGGATTTCTGATTATTATTATTACATGCTGGGATTTCTGATTATTATTATTATTACATGCTGGGATTTCTGATTATTATTATTACATGCTGGGATTTCTGATTATTATTATTACATGCTGGGATTTCTGATTATTATTATTATTACATGCTGGGATTTCTGATTATTATTATTACATGCTGGGATTTCTGATTATTATTATTATTACATGCTGGGATTTCTGATTATTATTATTATTATCACATGCTGGGATTTCTGATTATTATTATTATTATTACACGCTGGGATTTCTGATTATTATTATTATTACATGCTGGGATTTCTGATTATTACATACTGGGATTTCTGATTATTATTATTATTATTATTACATGCTGGGATTTCTGATTATTATTATTATTACATGCTGGGATTTCTGATTATTATTATTATTACATGCTGGGATTTCTGATTATTATTATTACATGCTGGGATTTCTGATTATTATTATTATTACATGCTGGGATTTCTGATTATTATTATTATTACATGCTGGGATTTCTGATTATTATTATTATTACATGCTGGGATTTCTGATTATTATTATTACATGCTGGGATTTCTGATTATTATTATTACATGCTGGGATTTCTGATTATTATTATCACATGCTGGGATTTCTGATTATTATTATTATTACATGCTGGGATTTCTGATTATTATTATTATTACATGCTGGGATTTCTGATTATTATTATTATTACATGCTGGGATTTCTGATTATTATTATTATTACACGCTGGGATTTCTGATTATTATTATTACATGCTGGGATTTCTGATTATTATTATTATTACACGCTGGGATTTCTGATTATTATTATCACATGCTGGGATTTCTGATTATTATTATTACATGCTGGGATTTCTGATTATTATTATTATTACATGCTGGGATTTCTGATGATTATTATTACATGCTGGGATTTCTGATTATTATTATTATTACATGCTGGGATTTCTGATTATTATTATTACATGCTGGGATTTCTGATTATTATTATTACAGGCTGGGATTTCTGATTATTATCACACGCTGGGATTTCTGATTATTATTATTATTACACGCTGGGATTTCTGATTATTATTATTACATGCTGGGATTTCTGATTATTATTATTACATGCTGGGATTTCTGATTATTATTATTATTACATGCTGGGATTTCTGATTATTATTATCACATGCTGGGATTTCTGATTATTATTATTATTACACGCTGGGATTTCTGATTATTATTATTATTACATGCTGGGATTTCTGATTATTATTATTACATGCTGGGATTTCTGATTATTATTATTATTACATGCTGGGATTTCTGATTATTATTATTACACGCTGGGATTTCTGATTATTATTATTATTACATGCTGGGATTTCTGATTATTATTATTACACGCTGGGATTTCTGATTATTATTATTATTACATGCTGGGATTTCTGATTATTATTATTACAGGCTGGGATTTCTGATTATTATCACACGCTGGGATTTCTGATTATTATTATTATTACACGCTGGGATTTCTGATTATTATTATTACATGCTGGGATTTCTGATTATTATTATTACATGCTGGGATTTCTGATTATTATTATTATTACATGCTGGGATTTCTGATTATTATTATTATCACATGCTGGGATTTCTGATTATTATTATTATTACACGCTGGGATTTCTGATTATTATTATTATTACATGCTGGGATTTCTGATGATTATTATTACACGCTGGGATTTCTGATTATTATTATTACATGCTGGGATTTCTGATTATTATTATCACATGCTGGGATTTCTGATTATTATTATTACATGCTGGGATTTCTGATTATTATTATTATTACTACATGCTGGGATTTCTGATTATTATTATTACATGCTGGGATTTCTGATTATTATTATTACAGGCTGGGATTTCTGATTATTATCACACGCTGGGATTTCTGATTATTATTACACGCTGGGATTTCTGATTATTATTACATGCTGGGATTTCTGATTATTATTATTACATGCTGGGATTTCTGATTATTATTATTACATGCTGGGATTTCTGATTATTATTATTACACGCTGGGATTTCTGATTATTATTATTATTACATGCTGGGATTTCTGATTATTACATGCTGGGATTTCTGATTATTATTATTATTACATGCTGGGATTTCTGATTATTATTATTACACGCTGGGATTTCTGATTATTATTACATGCTGGGATTTCTGATGATTATTATTACATGCTGGGATTTCTGATTATTATTATTATTACACGCTGGGATTTCTGATTATTATTATTACATGCTGGG
Source organism: Rhinoderma darwinii (assembly GCF_050947455.1). Taxonomy (NCBI): domain Eukaryota; kingdom Metazoa; phylum Chordata; class Amphibia; order Anura; family Rhinodermatidae; genus Rhinoderma; species Rhinoderma darwinii. The sequence continues at coordinate 96,677 of NW_027463374.1, read as the reverse complement.
ATTTCTGATTATTATTATCACATGCTGGGATTTCTGATTATTATTATTACATGCTGGGATTTCTGATTATTATTATTATTACATGCTGGGATTTCTGATTATTATTATTATTACATGCTGGGATTTCTGATTATTATTATTACACGCTGGGATTTCTGATTATTATTATTATTACATGCTGGGATTTCTGATGATTATTATTACATGCTGGGATTTCTGATTATTATTATTACACGCTGGGATTTCTGATTATTATTATTACACGCTGGGATTTCTGATTATTATTATTACATGCTGGGATTTCTGATTATTATTATTACACGCTGGGATTTCTGATTATTATTATTATTACATGCTGGGATTTCTGATTATTACATGCTGGGATTTCTGATTATTATTATTATTACATGCTGGGATTTCTGATTATTATTATTACACGCTGGGATTTCTGATTATTATTACATGCTGGGATTTCTGATGATTATTATTACATGCTGGGATTTCTGATTATTATTATTATTACACGCTGGGATTTCTGATTATTATTATCACATGCTGGGATTTCTGATTATTATTATCACATGCTGGGATTTCTGATTATTATTATTACATGCTGGGATTTCTGATTATTATTATTATTACACGCTGGGATTTCTGATTATTATTATTACATGCTGGGATTTCTGATTATTATTATTATTACATGCTGGGATTTCTGATTATTATTATTACATGCTGGGATTTCTGATTATTATTATTATTACATGCTGGGATTTCTGATTATTATTATTACATGCTGGGATTTCTGATTATTATTATTATTATATGCTGGGATTTCTGATTATTATTATTACATGCTGGGATTTCTGATTATTATTATTACATGCTGGGATTTCTGATTATTATTATTATTACATGCTGGGATTTCTGATTATTATTATTATTATTACATGCTGGGATTTCTGATTATTATTATTATCACATGCTGGGATTTCTGATTATTATTATTATTACACGCTGGGATTTCTGATTATTATTATTATTACACGCTGGGATTTCTGATTATTATTATTATTACACGCTGGGATTTCTGATTATTATTATTACATGCTGGGATTTCTGATTATTATTACACGCTGGGATTTCTGATTATTATTATTATTACACGCTGGGATTTCTGATTATTATTACACGCTGGGATTTCTGATTATTATTATTATTACATGCTGGGATTTCTGATGATTATTATTACATGCTGGGATTTCTGATTATTATTATTACACGCTGGGATTTCTGATTATTATTATTATTACACGCTGGGATTTCTGATTATTATTATCACATGCTGGGATTTCTGATTATTATTATTATTACACGCTGGGATTTCTGATTATTATTACACGCTGGGATTTCTGATTATTATTATTATTACATGCTGGGATTTCTGATTATTATTATTATTACACGCTGGGATTTCTGATTATTATTATTATTACATGCTGGGATTTCTGATTATTATTATTACATGCTGGGATTTCTGATTATTATTATTATTACATGCTGGGATTTCTGATTATTATTATTACACGCTGGGATTTCTGATTATTATTATTATTACATGCTGGGATTTCTGATTATTATTATTATTACATGCTGGGATTTCTGATTATTATTATTACATGCTGGGATTTCTGATTATTATTATTACATGCTGGGATTTCTGATTATTATTATTATTACATGCTGGGATTTCTGATGATTATTATTACATGCTGGGATTTCTGATTATTATTATTATTACATGCTGGGATTTCTGATTATTATTATTACATGCTGGGATTTCTGATTATTATTATTACATGCTGGGATTTCTGATTATTATTATTACATGCTGGGATTTCTGATTATTATTATTACATGCTGGGATTTCTGATTATTATTATTATTATTACATGCTGGGATTTCTGATTATTATTATTATTACATGCTGGGATTTCTGATTATTATTATTACATGCTGGGATTTCTGATTATTATTATTATTACATGCTGGGATTTCTGATTATTATTATTACACGCTGGGATTTCTGATTATTATTATTATTACACGCTGGGATTTCTGATTATTATTATTATTACATGCTGGGATTTCTGATTATTATTATTATTACATGCTGGGATTTCTGATTATTATTATTATTACACGCTGGGATTTCTGATTATTATTATTACACGCTGGGATTTCTGATTATTATTATTACATGCTGGGATTTCTGATTATTATTATTACATGCTGGGATTTCTGATTATTATTATTATTACATGCTGGGATTTCTGATTATTATTATTATTACATGCTGGGATTTCTGATTATTATTATTATTACATGCTGGGATTTCTGATTATTATTATTATTACATGCTGGGATTTCTGATTATTATTATTATTACATGCTGGGATTTCTGATTATTATTATTATTACATGCTGGGATTTCTGATTATTATTATTATTACATGCTGGGATTTCTGATTATTATTATTACATGCTGGGATTTCTGATTATTATTATTATTACATGCTGGGATTTCTGATTATTATTATTATTACATGCTGGGATTTCTGATGATTATTATTACATGCTGGGATTTCTGATTATTATTATTATTACATGCTGGGATTTCTGATTATTATTATTACACGCTGGGATTTCTGATTATTATTATTATTACACGCTGGGATTTCTGATTATTATTATTACACGCTGGGATTTCTGATTATTATTATTACATGCTGGGATTTCTGATTATTATTATTATTACATGCTGGGATTTCTGATTATTATTATTATTACATGCTGGGATTTCTGATGATTATTATTACATGCTGGGATTTCTGATTATTATTATTATTACATGCTGGGATTTCTGATTATTATTATTACACGCTGGGATTTCTGATTATTATTATTATTACACGCTGGGATTTCTGATTATTATTATTACACGCTGGGATTTCTGATTATTATTATTACATGCTGGGATTTCTGATTATTATTATTACATGCTGGGATTTCTGATTATTATTATTATTACATGCTGGGATTTCTGATTATTATTATTATTACATGCTGGGATTTCTGATTATTATTATTATTACACGCTGGGATTTCTGATTATTATTATTACACGCTGGGATTTCTGATTATTATTACATGCTGGGATTTCTGATTATTATTATTATTACATGCTGGGATTTCTGATTATTATTATTATTATATGCTGGGATTTCTGATTATTATTATTACACGCTGGGATTTCTGATTATTATTATTACACGCTGGGATTTCTGATTATTATTATTATTACATGCTGGGATTTCTGATTATTATTATTATTATTACATGCTGGGATTTCTGATTATTATTATTATTACACGCTGGGATTTCTGATTATTATTATTACACGCTGGGATTTCTGATTATTATTATTATTACATGCTGGGATTTCTGATTATTATTATTATTACATGCTGGGATTTCTGATTATTATTATTATTACATGCTGGGATTTCTGATTATTATTATTATTACATGCTGGGATTTCTGATTATTATTATTATTACACGCTGGGATTTCTGATTATTATTATTACACGCTGGGATTTCTGATTATTATTATTATTACACGCTGGGATTTCTGATTATTATTATTATTACATGCTGGGATTTCTGATTATTATTATTATTACATGCTGGGATTTCTGATTATTATTATTACATGCTGGGATTTCTGATTATTATTATTATTACATGCTGGGATTTCTGATTATTATTATTACACGCTGGGATTTCTGATTATTATTATTATTACATGCTGGGATTTCTGATTATTATTATTATTACATGCTGGGATTTCTGATTATTATTATTACATGCTGGGATTTCTGATTATTATTATTATTACACGCTGGGATTTCTGATTATTATTACATGCTGGGATTTCTGATTATTATTATTACACGCTGGGATTTCTGATTATTATTATTACATGCTGGGATTTCTGATTATTATTATTACAGGCTGGGATTTCTGATTATTATTATTATTACATGCTGGGATTTCTGATTATTATTATTACAGGCTGGGATTTCTGATTATTATTATTATTACATGCTGGGATTTCTGATTATTATTATTATTACATGCTGGGATTTCTGATTATTATTATTACACGCTGGGATTTCTGATTATTATTATTATTACATGCTGGGATTTCTGATTATTATTATTACATGCTGGGATTTCTGATTATTATTATTATTACATGCTGGGATTTCTGATTATTATTATTACATGCTGGGATTTCTGATTATTATTATTATTACATGCTGGGATTTCTGATTATTATTATTATTACACGCTGGGATTTCTGATTATTATTATTATTACATGCTGGGATTTCTGATTATTATTATTATTACATGCTGGGATTTCTGATTATTATTATTACATGCTGGGATTTCTGATTATTATTATTATTACATGCTGGGATTTCTGATTATTATTATTACATGCTGGGATTTCTGATTATTATTATTATTACATGCTGGGATTTCTGATTATTATTATTACATGCTGGGATTTCTGATTATTATTATTATTACATGCTGGGATTTCTGATTATTATTATTATTACATGCTGGGATTTCTGATTATTATACGCTGGGATGATTGCTTAATGTTCGAAACTAAAAAGTAGTAGCTAATTTTTTTCCTCTAAAGATTTAAAGGAAAATCTCTTCATAAGGTTTGGATTATTCTATAGAAAACTTCTGACTACCGGCGTAGCCTTCGCCTAAGAGGTGGCAGTGGTCCCTGTGCTGATGATACTAGGCTGACATGAACATTAACATTACACAGATTCGATGATCTGCTTATTCTTACCTGAGGGGCAGGTGGAGTAGGGGGATCGATCGTTAACATAGGTGCAGTCAAGCTTTAAATTTGTAATGTGTTGAGACACTGAAAAAAAGAAAATATTATCACACTCCTCCTGTAATATACATCACCAAATACAAGGACTTCAACACCCAAGGTCTTCCGCTGATGTCATCAGATGTTACATGGGGGTCATATGAGTAAAGCTTGAATCTGATGGTTTTGGAATAATTTTGCCCCCCCACCACCTTGCAATTACTGTGATTGAGACACGTGGGAAGATAATTTTTCATACCTATTGATCGTAAAGCATCATCAACACTGCAGCGACTATCACCAGTCACCAGAGCCACTACTAGGAGCAGGACGACAGCAGAAATATAGAACTTCATTCTCTAATACGGCTCAGATTCAACAACCTGCAGAAAAATAAGGAGAGATTATGAAGATATCCAGCGAAAGATTCCAGCAGCAAACCTAAGACAATGCTCACCAGCCTCGGAGATGATTCCACCCTCCCCCGCCCATCTGCCGCCTTTATATAGGGTTAATGATCCCCATCAATCACTGACTCCCATGTTATTACCGCAGGCGTGGACCCAGGGCGGACTGTTATTAGGATCACCACCTGTTATTACAAACTATTTCTGGAAAACAAATGGGACAGGAACATGTTAGGCTTCTATTTCACAGCTGATTGTAGCCTTGAGCTTGGGCAGATCTGTTCATATTACAGGATGATCTCACCCATTGTCCCTTAGTAAATCGCTGGTGTGCCCGTCCTCACACTATAAGGGACCCATATGCAAATCACAACCTTTTACAATTTCATTCTCAAGGTTATAGGCTGTGTTTTAGAAAAAATATGTTTGCTTTCTTCCGGAAACAGCGCCACCCTTGTCAACAGGTTGTATGTGGTATTGCAGCTTGACCCTAGACCCTATATAATACAGGAAGACGATATATACTAGAATGTCAGATATGTGTATATACAGAGACCTCCGTCTACTACATGGAGGATTATATACAGACCTCTCATCACTGCTATATAATACAGGAAGACGATATATACTAGAATGTCAGATATGTGTATATATACAGAGACCCCCGTCTACTACATGGAGGATTATATACAGACCCCTCATCACTGCTATATAATACAGGAAGACGATATATACTAGAATGTCAGATATGTGTATATACAGAGACCTCCGTCTACTACATGGAGGATTATATACAGACCCCTCATCACTGCTATATAATACAGGAAGACGATATATACTAGAATGTCAGATATGTGTATATATACAGAGACCCCCGTCTACTACATGGAGGATTATATACAGGACCTCTCATCACTGCTATATAATACAGGAAGACGATATATACTAGAATGTCAGATATGTGTATATACAGAGACCCCCGTCTACTACATGGAGGATTATATACAGACCTCTCATCACTGCTATATAATACAGGAAGACGATATATACTAGAATGTCAGATATGTGTATATACAGAGACCTCCGTCTACTACATGGAGGATTATATACAGACCCCTCATCACTGCTATATAATACAGGAAGACGATATATACTAGAATGTCAGATATGTGTATATATACAGAGACCTCCGTCTACTACATGGAGGATTATATACAGACCTCTCATCACTGCTATATAATACAGGAAGACGATATATACTAGAATGTCAGATATGTGTATATACAGAGACCTCCGTCTACTACATGGAGGATTATATACAGACCTCTCATCACTGCTATATAATACAGGAAGACGATATATACTAGAATGTCAGATATGTGTATATACAGAGACCTCCGTCTACTACATGGAGGATTATATACAGACCTCTCATCACTGCTATATAATACAGGAAGACGATATATACTAGAATGTCAGATATGTGTATATACAGAGACCCCCGTCTACTACATGGAGGATTATATACAGACCCCTCATCACTGCTATATAATACAGGAAGACGATATATACTAGAATGTCAGATATGTGTATATACAGAGACCCCCGTCTACTACATGGAGGATTATATACAGACCTCTCATCACTGCTATATAATACAGGAAGACGATATATACTAGAATGTCAGATATGTATATATACAGAGACCTCCGTCTACTACATGGAGGATTATATACAGACCCCTCATCACTGCTATATAATACAGGAAGACGATATATACTAGAATGTCAGATATGTATATATACAGAGACCTCCGTCTACTACATGGAGGATTATATACAGGCCTCTCATCACTGCTATATAATACAGGAAGACGATATATACTAGAATGTCAGATATGTGTATATACAGAGACCTCCGTCTACTACATGGAGGATTATATACAGACCTCTCATCACTGCTATATAATACAGGAAGACGATATATACTAGAATGTCAGATATGTGTATATACAGAGACCTCCGTCTACTACATGGAGGATTATATACAGACCCCTCATCACTGCTATATAATACAGGAAGACGATATATACTAGAATGTCAGATATGTGTATATATACAGAGACCTCCGTCTACTACATGGAGGATTATATACAGACCTCTCATCACTGCTATATAATACAGGAAGACGATATATACTAGAATGTCAGATATGTGTATATACAGAGACCTCCGTCTACTACATGGAGGATTATATACAGACCTCTCATCACTGCTATATAATACAGGAAGACGATATATACTAGAATGTCAGATATGTGTATATACAGAGACCTCCGTCTACTACATGGAGGATTATATACAGACCTCTCATCACTGCTATATAATACAGGAAGACGATATATACTAGAATGTCAGATATGTGTATATACAGAGACCTCCGTCTACTACATGGAGGATTATATACAGACCTCTCATCACTGCTATATAATACAGGAAGACGATATATACTAGAATGTCAGATATGTGTATATACAGAGACCCCCGTCTACTACATGGAGGATTATATACAGACCTCTCATCACTGCTATATAATACAGGAAGACGATATATACTAGAATGTCAGATATGTGTATATACAGAGACCTCCGTCTACTACATGGAGGATTATATACAGACCTCTCATCACTGCTATATAATACAGGAAGACGATATATACTAGAATGTCAGATATGTGTATATACAGAGACCTCCGTCTACTACATGGAGGATTATATACAGACCCCTCATCACTGCTATATAATACAGGAAGACGATATATACTAGAATGTCAGATATGTGTATATATACAGAGACCTCCGTCTACTACATGGAGGATTATATACAGACCTCTCATCACTGCTATATAATACAGGAAGACGATATATACTAGAATGTCAGATATGTGTATATATACAGAGACCTCCGTCTACTACATGGAGGATTATATACAGACCCCTCATCACTGCTATATAATACAGGAAGACGATATATACTAGAATGTCAGATATGTGTATATATACAGAGACCTCCGTCTACTACATGGAGGATTATATACAGACCTCTCATCACTGCTATATAATACAGGAAGACGATATATACTAGAATGTCAGATATGTGTATATACAGAGACCCCCGTCTACTACATGGAGGATTATATACAGACCTCTCATCACTGCTATATAATACAGGAAGACGATATATACTAGAATGTCAGATATGTGTATATATACAGAGACCTCCGTCTACTACATGGAGGATTATATACAGACCCCTCATCACTGCTATATAATACAGGAAGACGCTATATACTAGAATGTCAGATATGTGTATATACAGAGACCTCCGTCTACTACATGGAGGATTATATACAGACCCCTCATCACTGCTATATAATACAGGAAGACGATATATACTAGAATGTCAGATATGTGTATATATACAGAGACCTCCGTCTACTACATGGAGGATTATATACAGACCCCTCATCACTGCTATATAATACAGGAAGACGATATATACTAGAATGTCAGATATGTGTATATACAGAGACCTCCGTCTACTACATGGAGGATTATATACAGGACCCCTCATCACTGCTATATAATACAGGAAGACGATATATACTAGAATGTCAGATATGTGTATATATACAGAGACCCCCGTCTACTACATGGAGGATTATATACAGACCTCTCATCACTGCTATATAATACAGGAAGACGATATATACTAGAATGTCAGATATGTGTATATATACAGAGACCCCCGTCTACTACATGGAGGATTATATACAGACCCCTCATCACTGCTATATAATACAGGAAGACGATATATACTAGAATGTCAGATATGTATATATACAGAGACCTCCGTCTACTACATGGAGGATTATATACAGACCCCTCATCACTGCTATATAATACAGGAAGACGATATATACTAGAATGTCAGATATGTGTATATACAGAGACCCCCGTCTACTACATGGAGGATTATATACAGACCTCTCATCACTGCTATATAATACAGGAAGACGATATGTTATGGTATAAATATATGTATAATGTATCTGGGGCCCCAAGGAGTGAAATGTTATAGAGGAGAACATGTGTTACAATAGAATGGGTATTTTAGAAAGGTTAAGAGAGGAAATAGTTTACAGCTGCTCTGCTGTGTCTTGAAATTGCGAACAGATGGCGGTCAATCACTTGACCAACCCCCCTAAGCATAAAAGGAAACCTAAGGGAATACCTTGTGTTCCACCAATGGGAAAGAAGGATGTAAGGATGTAGGGATTGAATATACAGATGACTCATATGTTATGGAATGTCTTTGTTCTGACGCTATAAAAGCGACCACTACAGTTAAATAAAGTCAGAAGTATTTTACCTTGAGAAACGTCTCAGTGTATCTGTTGCTTCTCCGAGCTCGTCCCCCCCACCTGATTTGAACCTGCATGGAGATCAAGGCGTAACGTGACTCAAATTGCGATCACAGAAATTGGCGCCCGAACCAGGGACTTGACCAGAAGGACGGCACCCCACCTTAGGGGATCTCCCGGGACTTGAATGGCGACCACCCGGACGAAGGAACGTGCAGACCACTGCTGCAGCAAGGTAAGAAGACTTAATTCTTACAAACTCTGCTCTGCACCTTCCTGTCTGGTAGGTCACCTTCCCGGTAGTACTCCTGAGGGATAGAGGGGCCACATGAGGGTATTTTTAGTGTAAAAATCTGGTCAAGTCTATATGTAATCCTACCCTCAGGATAAAGTGCCTGATCTCCATGGCAGTATTTGTATGAATGTTGTAGAAACCCAGTTTTGTGTCACAAATGCATTTTAGAATAAGGAAATTGTTTTTGGAAAAAAACTTCCGATAATCCGGCAAATTACCAAAAACATGTGTACATGCTTCAGGTGACTACGGGGATTATGATAGGCTAAATTTAAGCCCGGAAATCGAAAATTTTGTGCAATCTGATAATCCGGCAAAATACCGAAAATGTGTGTACAGCATTGAGGTACTTGCGGGGATTATCATGCACTGATTTTCAGCTCAAAATTCCAGAATTTTGTGCAATCTGATAATCCGGCATGTCAAATGAACAGCTTGATTTTACGTTTTCCTTATTATTTGGATCAGGAATATTTGTCATATTACTGTTATGGTGTGGAGGATATCTCCTTGAGTGGTGCTTAAAGTGAATAAGAAGAAAGTAAGCTAGTTATAAAAGGAATTTAATTCTCTGGCCAGAGTAGAAGAAGGTTTAAAAGGGTTTTGAGGGGATAAGTAACTGTATAAAATAGGTGAGAAAGGTAGTGTGGGACTTTCCCTAACAGCCAATAGCCATAGTGTTTGTTAGTGAAGATAAAAACTGAGAGAGAAGGGTATGAGTCCCCTCCATCATAGCAGGGCTATGGGAAACAGTCACGGCAAACGAGAAGTTTGAGGTATGGCATATGGGTGAGCAAGCACCTGTTAAAAGGGTGTAAGCTTACTAGGGGATCGTAAATCCAGAAATTCACCTATCAGGAAAACTACCCCCTACATAACTTAGGGTCTGCCTATAGGCGACCACTTATAACTAGACAATGGGGAACTGGTGTCCCTATTAAGTACGGAAATTAGAAACTGTCTAAAACAGATGAGAATGGAATTCGTCTGTCAGTAGCTAGAATCTGTAATAAGAGTAAGTACGGAAGCTAGAAACTGTCTAAAATAGATGAGAATGGAATTCATCTATCAGTAGCTAAAATCTGTAACAGGAGTAAGTACGGAAGCTAGAAACTGTCTAAAACAGATGAGAATGGAATTCATCTATCAGTAGCTAGAATCTGTAACAAGAGTACGAGATGAGCACCCCAAAGGACAAACCGCCAAACAGGTAGTAGCAGAAAGAGAAGGTAAAAAGGCAACGCAGGGAACAAAAAAAAAAAAAATTTTTTATGAAAGCATGTGGTCTAGAATCCCATGGACGGTTAGACGCAGAAAAATGGAATGAATGTTGTGACACAAAACGTGGATGGCTGAAAGATGAAAAGTGTCAGAGGAAATTCATATTTTATAAAGTAAAGTTTAAAGCAAAGGGAGGTATAGAAGTAGTAGTTGTTTTAATGTTGCAAATAACCTTATAGTAAATTCCCATATGGTATAATTTAGAATCAACTAGTGTGATAAGAGAAGGGGGAGGTGGAGAACAGCTGCTGGTGAGATAAGAAATGTAATCTTGTTCTTGAAATGAATGGACACAACATTAAATGCTGATATAGATATTTTGTATGACTTTGTGTCATTTTGTAGATTGAATCAGGAAAAGTGATAAATGTAATAATGTATAAGCAGTCCTTCACAGCCAAACCACCAGACACCTCTGTCTTATATGATGAGACCCTTGATCCTGTCATACATTCTGCACAGAGTGCAGAGTTGCTTGCCCTGATCAAGGCATGAAAACTGGCAGAGGGAAAAAGAGGAGGGCGGCTCCAAGCCGCAGATTGGGCAAAAGGTATTCTGGAGAACAAAGGGAAGTTGGAAGGTAGAAAGTTGATGAAAAGTGCTTTAGAGGGATTTGCAGAAGAGGAAGTTAGGAATAAGAAATGTATTGTATGTATTAGAAAACAGGACCAGCAGACGCCCGGTAATGGCGTCCGTACCTCATGTTGAGTGTGTCCTCATTGTTGGTGGGAAACCCCCTGCGCACTGTTTCCAAGGGGAGAGGCTGCCCCCCCCCCTGCCCCTGATGTGGCCACGCCCGGCCCAACCAAATCAGTATGAAATAATCACCTTGTTAATTTTGTCATTTGTAGTGTCTTTTCTATTTACAGAAGTTCCAGTTTTAGTTCACTGATGAAACAACACGTCATCATAATATAGAGATGGTGGCCGACAGATTGTACGGTTAAACATTAACGTAGATAATTCCTGTACAATGGTGTGATAAATGATTGCAGATACGTATGTTGTTTTGCCGGCATTGAAAGTGTTAAGATTGTGAGAAGCTGCGAGTTTGTGACCCCCCTCCCCCCTAAAGTGTGCTGTGTTTGGGAGGAGGAGGAGGGGGGCTGACTGGGTGCAGTCTGCAGGGCTGATGAGACAAAGGGATCTCAATATGCACTGCTGAGATATATATATATCAGTAATGTCTACAAACCGAAATACATTTCTTCTCTTTTGCGCAAGCGCTGTTGGTTATAAAAGTTACGATAATTATGTGTTATGATGTGATCAGATTTCATGTGTTTTGATGTTAATTCAGATGTATTAAACTACAGATACTGTGAGACACGGGGTTTTGAAAATGTATGTGCCCCCACCGTTATACTGTTTATTGGTTTGCAGTAATTAATGTTATCAGAGATAATATTTTCTGTTTTATTGAATAACTAACTACAATTGTTCTATTTTTGATTTCACACATGAGTTATGTCATTGTAAAGATCAAATGTTTGTCAGGAAAAAGTCATTTTTGTTTCAGGCTGTTGTACATTACAAGGGGTTAAATTAGTGTTATGTTGAGATGTAGTTTTGAACTCTGCTACATCACTCTCGCAGAGTCCACAAAGGGGGGAAGGGTGAAGGAACTGATTAGGTACAATTTTGGTTTATGTGTAAGAGACCATCCCCCTCCAGCAAAGTTACACAGGAGGCGAGGTGACGTCACTCACACGAGTCTTTATGGATTTAGATGAGGGAGAAGGCAAAACAAAACTTGTCTGGACATTGTTAATTTGATGTAAAGTTTTTGGGGATGTTTTATTTTTATTTGTTTTTGTATTAATCAAGTATTTGCAGAACCTGATAAAAGTGAGATTCTCAAAGTATTTTGGATTATCAACTGAATGAGGAGGAGTTGTGTTTGGTAGCGGCTTGTGACACCAATCCATGGAGTACCTCTACGCAAGCATATACTTTGTACTGTACTGAACAAAATGGACATGACACTGCGGTTCTCACACAAAGTCATGGACCACAGCAGCGCCCGGTAGCATGTTATTCAGCTAGACTAGACCCTGTGGCCCGAGGTTCCCCATCATGTGTGAGAGCTATCATTGCTGTAAATTCAATGTTAAACAAGGCCTCAGATTTGGTCCTGGCATTTCCACCACATGATATTACTGCTATTCTAACTCAAGTACAACCTAAGCATTTGTCCACTGCAAGATATTTGAGATTAATTTGTGCTCTTCTTCTTCCTGAGCAGGTTACTTTACACCGCTGTACTACATTGAACCCAGCTACCTTACTGCCTTTGGAGCAAGGGGGAGAAGACGTAGGTAAAGTATGGTCACAATTTTTGCCTGAAACTGATGAACATGATTGTATGGCCCTTATGGCCCAGGAAACAGTGGGGTTCGCACATGTAAAAGATACCCCACTCCAAAACCCAGACCCAATACTCTTTGTGGATGGTTCAAGGTATTGTGTAGAAGGATCTTTTCTTACAGGATATGCAGTAACCACCGAAGATGTAGTCCTAGAAGCAGCCTCCTTACCAGCGTCCCGCTCAGCACAAGAAGCGGAGCTTAAGGCCCTGGCAGCAGCATGCCAACATGCAGAAGGAAAGACAGCAAATATATACACTGACTCTCGATATGCTTTTGGGATTGCACACGATTATGGCCCCATATGGAGGGCTAGACAGTTTTTGACCCCTGCAGGTACACCTGTAAAGAATGCAGACTTTGTAAAATACTTGATGGAGACCCTGATGTTACCCACAGAAGTAGCAGTAGTAAAAATTAAAAGCTCACACTAAGGTGAGTTCACCAGAGACAAAAGGGGAAATGCCCTGGCGGACGAAGCAGCAAAGCAAGCAGCACAGAAGCTACCCGTGTTAGCAGCCGTATGTCAGATAAAAGATCCAGAGGAAACAAGACCAGCTGTAAGCCCGGAACTACTGCAAAAACTTCAAGGACAAGCAACAGAAGAAGAAAAAGACAAGTGGACGGCCCAAGGAGCAACGCTACGAAAAGATGGCCTCTGACAGTGCCAGAATAAACTGTGCCTGCCTAAGACAATGTTCCCAATGATGGCCCAGATAACACATGGAGAGACACACCAGTCAAAAACGGCAATGATGGACTTGGTTAACAAAACCTGGTATGCTCCAGGGTTTAGTGTGATGGCCAGCAGTTTTACACAAGGATGCATGATCTGTGCAACACATAATATTGGAAGAACTGTAAAAGTACCACAGAAGCACACACCCAGACCTATATATCCGTTCCAGAGACTACAGATAGACTATATTCAATTACCAAAAGTTGGTACCTATGAGTATGTGCTTGTTTGTATTGATCTCTTTTCAGGATGGCCAGAAGCTTTTCCAGTAACCAAAGCTACAGCCGTAGCCACAGCAAAGAAACTGATCAACGAGGTGGTGTGCAGATATGGAGTTCCAGAGATGATGGAGAGCGACAGAGGAACTCATTTTACGGGTGAAATCATGAACTATGTGTTGTCAGCTCTAGGCATAAGTCAAGCCCTACATACACCATACCATCCACAAAGTAGTGGGAAGGTTGAGAGACTAAATGGGACTCTCAAATTGAAAATCCAAAAAGTAATGGTAGAAACCGGGAAACCATGGACCGAGTGTCTACCATTAGCCTTGTTCTCAGTAAGATACACGCCCACAAACAGAACAGGTCTCAGCCCATATGAGATCTTATTTGGGTCGGCTCCCAGATTAGGATGTTATTTTCCATAGATGCTCCAAATGCAGTATGGTAGGTTAACTGACTATGTATAAACGCTGAACAAACAATTGACCAAGGTGCATGCACAAGTTTTTGCTTCCATTCCAGGTCCTGATTCAGTTGAAGGGACGCATAAGCTAGAACCAGCAGATTGGGTCGTTGTCAAAAGACACGTGAGGAAAAGTCTAGACCCAAGATTTGATGGTCCTTTTCAAGTCCTACTCGTTACAAGCACCTCAGTGAAGCTACAAGGAAAGGCAAGCTGGATTCACGCCAGTCATTGTAAAAAGGTTCTTCAGCCAGAAGAATGAAGATCTTTGCGGTTGTTGCGGCGGTTGTTGCGTGTGCTCTTATACAAAAAGGCAGAACTGCTACTCCTGTACACGTAATCAGTACAGAATCACTGGAACAGTTCAGGACAGTGTGGGCGAATGCCACAGTGGATAGAAAGCAGGGTAACTACACCTGTAAGGCCAATGACCCGTGTTATACTACAAATGTGACTACAACCGAAGGGACTTGGAGAAAAGGACCACATGGAGGGACTGTGTACCTTCACATAGACAAAACAGCCAGCATTAGCATACAAGAAGAGACGCCGGGGCTGTTGCTTTGTTGTTATGAACCAGATTTACAGTATCTATAGAAATATACAACCAGTAAAAATAGAAACGAAATGATAAATAAGACTTATGAAAGATGCAACAAGGAGAGGCTCAACTCTACGATTGTAATAAAAGAAACTGATGGGATGATATTATGTATGAATAATAGCCAAATAAGAAATAGAAGATATTTTGTATTCTTGATAATAATTTTAAGAGATAGTTTTAAGCCACATATAACAGTACAAAGTCTGGAAAGAATCCCACACACTTGTAAGAGCGCTGTAACCCAACAGCAGAAAAAGAATGT
Source organism: Rhinoderma darwinii (assembly GCF_050947455.1). Taxonomy (NCBI): domain Eukaryota; kingdom Metazoa; phylum Chordata; class Amphibia; order Anura; family Rhinodermatidae; genus Rhinoderma; species Rhinoderma darwinii. The sequence goes on along the minus strand of NW_027463374.1, from coordinate 80,644 downwards.
ACACTTCAATATTTCCTTCCCTGAATCCCCCAGCTGTCATAGACAAAAAAGAGAATGGTATGACCCGCTATTAGGAGGGGTAGGAACGGGATTAGGAGTATTGAATGGTATACAGTTAGAAACAGTTATGAACAAATTAAACTCAGTGGGAGACGACACATCTACTGCATTAAGGATAGGGGCGTCATGGTTACCTACTACCTTTCACTTACAGCAAAAAGGGTTAGCTATAGATGAACTGTTTCTAAATGTTTTTAATGAAAGTATGCTAACCGAATATAGAACATTACAGAATGTATCAACTTTTGTGAATTGGACAGTATGTACGCTTAAAACGATGTGGCAACAAGAACAGATTAATAATTTTAAGAATAAATTGTTTAGTAGTCATGTTAGGCAATGGACAGACATTCTGCCCGTAGGAGAGAGAAATGATACGTGGTTATTGTTACAGCCTGAGTATACTGAGTGTACACCTAGATGGTGTGCAGGAAGACTAATAGCATTTAATGTGAAAAATCCTACTCTATTATGCAAATTTATTGTTATGCCAATGGTAATGATTGATCCGGTGACATTATTAGGACAATATTGGATGCCAGAAATAAAAGGAACACACATAGACTCTCAAAATAAGACGAGGAATATAGATTTGTGCCAATTAACAGAGCAAGGATATGTATGTAATGAACAGTCAGGGATATATGAACCCTGTCTAATGCAGCACCAGGATAATGTATGCGCACTCACTATAATCCCAGAAGCTAACCTACAGGTTTATATTGAAGTAGGTCCACAGCATGTATGCTTAATAACTAACGACAAGCAGACCCTTAGCCAGTTTAATCTCACAGGACCATTTTCAGGATGTCTATACAATGTGACGCATTTGACTTGGGGGAACCAAACTATAGTGTTCCTGCCTACTTTAGAAGAAATAATGTCCACTGTATGGGTACCTGAACCTTTGCCCTATGGAAATTTTAGTTTGCCACTGGAAGAGTTAAAACAAGTGTTACAAAAGTCTAAAGACGTAAAGAAATTGATAGCAGCCCATAATGTAACTCTAAGTAAAGTGAAAGTATTGGCTACAATAGCAGCTAAGGAAGTAATAAATTTATCGTCAGCAATAAAAGATGCTAGTGCCCATCACTAGTATGACGTATTTACAGGATTTCCCCCACTGCCACTAAGATACTGCACGTGTTATTCCAACCCTTGATATGTTTCATAATATTGTTTATATTGCTTACATGTTTTAATTGTTATACATTTTGCAAAATAAGGGAAGCATTCAATCAGAGGCCTATACATTATGATGAAAGAGTGTTGTGAGATTACCCCACCTACATACCTGTGTGAATCAAGTGAAGAAATGGATCGAAGCCTTGCTATCAGGAGATAGAAGTAGCATTGGAATTTAGGTGTTGGTAAAATCACAAAAGGAGGGATTGTTATGGTATAAATATATGTATAATGTATCTGGGGCCCCAAGGAGTGAAATGTTATAGAGGAGAACATGTGTTACAATAGAATGGGTATTTTAGAAAGGTTAAGAGAGGAAATAGTTTGCAGCTGCTCTGCTGTCTCTTTTGAAATTGCGAACAGATGGCGGTCAATCACTTGACCAACCCCCCTAAGCATAAAAGGAAACCTAAGGGAATACCTTGTGTTCCACCAATGGGAAAGAAGGATGTAAGGATGTAGGGATTGAATATACAGATGACTCATATGTTATGGAATGTCTTTGTTCTGACGCTATAAAAGCGACCACTACAGTTAAATAAAGTCAGAAGTATTTTTGCCTTGAGAAACGTCTCAGTGTATCTGTTACTTCTCCGAGCTCGTCCCCCCCACCTGATTTGAACCTGCATGGAGATCAAGGCGTAACGTGACTCAAATTGCGATCACAGATATATACTAGAATGTCAGATATGTGTATATACAGAGACCTCCGTCTACTACATGGAGGATTATATACAGACCTCTCATCACTGCTATATAATACAGGAAGACGATATATACTAGAATGTCAGATATGTGTATATACAGAGACCCCCGTCTACTACATGGAGGATTATATACAGACCTCTCATCACTGCTATATAATACAGGAAGACGATATATACTAGAATGTCAGATATGTGTATATACAGAGACCTCCGTCTACTACATGGAGGATTATATACAGACCCCTCATCACTGCTATATAATACAGGAAGACGATATATACTAGAATGTCAGATATGTGTATATATACAGAGACCCCCGTCTACTACATGGAGGATTATATACAGACCTCTCATCACTGCTATATAATACAGGAAGACGATATATACTAGAATGTCAGATATGTGTATATACAGAGACCCCCGTCTACTACATGGAGGATTATATACAGACCTCTCATCACTGCTATATAATACAGGAAGACGATATATACTAGAATGTCAGATATGTGTATATATACAGAGACCTCCGTCTACTACATGGAGGATTATATACAGACCTCTCATCACTGCTATATAATACAGGAAGACGATATATACTAGAATGTCAGATATGTGTATATACAGAGACCCCCGTCTACTACATGGAGGATTATATACAGGACCCCTCATCACTGCTATATAATACAGGAAGACGCTATATACTAGAATGTCAGATATGTGTATATACAGAGACCTCCGTCTACTACATGGAGGATTATATACAGGACCCCTCATCACTGCTATATAATACAGGAAGACGATATATACTAGAATGTCAGATATGTGTATATATACAGAGACCTCCGTCTACTACATGGAGGATTATATACAGACCTCTCATCACTGCTATATAATACAGGAAGACGATATATACTAGAATGTCAGATATGTGTATATATACAGAGACCTCCGTCTACTACATGGAGGATTATATACAGACCTCTCATCACTGCTATATAATACAGGAAGACGATATATACTAGAATGTCAGATATGTGTATATATACAGAGACCTCCGTCTACTACATGGAGGATTATATACAGACCTCTCATCACTGCTATATAATACAGGAAGACGATATATACTAGAATGTCAGATATGTATATATACAGAGACCTCCGTCTACTACATGGAGGATTATATACAGACCCCTCATCACTGCTATATAATACAGGAAGACGATATATACTAGAATGTCAGATATGTGTATATACAGAGACCCCCGTCTACTACATGGAGGATTATATACAGACCCCTCATCACTGCTATATAATACAGGAAGACGATATATACTAGAATGTCAGATATGTGTATATACAGAGACCTCCGTCTACTACATGGAGGATTATATACAGACCCCTCATCACTGCTATATAATACAGGAAGACGATATATACTAGAATGTCAGATATGTGTATATATACAGAGACCTCCGTCTACTACATGGAGGATTATATACAGACCTCTCATCACTGCTATATAATACAGGAAGACGATATATACTAGAATGTCAGATATGTGTGTATATACAGAGACCTCCGTCTACTACATGGAGGATTATATACAGACCTCTCATCACTGCTATATAATACAGGAAGACGATATATACTAGAATGTCAGATATGTGTATATATACAGAGACCCCCGTCTACTACATGGAGGATTATATACAGACCCCTCATCACTGCTATATAATACAGGAAGACGATATATACTAGAATGTCAGATATGTGTATATACAGAGACCCCCGTCTACTACATGGAGGATTATATACAGACCCCTCATCACTGCTATATAATACAGGAAGACGATATATACTAGAATGTCAGATATGTGTATATATACAGAGACCTCCGTCTACTACATGGAGGATTATATACAGACCCCTCATCACTGCTATATAATACAGGAAGACGATATATACTAGAATGTCAGATATGTGTATATATACAGAGACCTCCGTCTACTACATGGAGGATTATATACAGACCTCTCATCACTGCTATATAATACAGGAAGACGATATATACTAGAATGTCAGATATGTGTATATATACAGAGACCTCCGTCTACTACATGGAGGATTATATACAGACCTCTCATCACTGCTATATAATACAGGAAGACGATATATACTAGAATGTCAGATATGTGTATATATACAGAGACCCCCGTCTACTACATGGAGGATTATATACAGACCCCTCATCACTGCTATATAATACAGGAAGACGATATATACTAGAATGTCAGATATGTGTATATATACAGAGACCTCCGTCTACTACATGGAGGATTATATACAGACCTCTCATCACTGCTATATAATACAGGAAGACGATATATACTAGAATGTCAGATATGTGTATATACAGAGACCTCCGTCTACTACATGGAGGATTATATACAGACCCCTCATCACTGCTATATAATACAGGAAGACGATATATACTAGAATGTCAGATATGTGTATATACAGAGACCCCCGTCTACTACATGGAGGATTATATACAGACCTCTCATCACTGCTATATAATACAGGAAGACGATATATACTAGAATGTCAGATATGTGTATATACAGAGACCTCCGTCTACTACATGGAGGATTATATACAGACCTCTCATCACTGCTATATAATACAGGAAGACGATATATACTAGAATGTCAGATATGTGTATATACAGAGACCCCCGTCTACTACATGGAGGATTATATACAGACCCCTCATCACTGCTATATAATACAGGAAGACGATATATACTAGAATGTCAGATATGTGTATATATAGAGACCTCCGTCTACTACATGGAGGATTATATACAGACCCCTCATCACTGCTATATAATACAGGAAGACGATATATACTAGAATGTCAGATATGTGTATATATACAGAGACCCCCGTCTACTACATGGAGGATTATATACAGACCTCTCATCACTGCTATATAATACAGGAAGACGATATATACTAGAATGTCAGATATGTGTATATATACAGAGACCTCCGTCTACTACATGGAGGATTATATACAGACCTCTCATCACTGCTATATAATACAGGAAGACGATATATACTAGAATGTCAGATATGTGTATATACAGAGACCCCCGTCTACTACATGGAGGATTATATACAGACCCCTCATCACTGCTATATAATACAGGAAGACGATATATACTAGAATGTCAGATATGTGTATATACAGAGACCCCCGTCTACTACATGGAGGATTATATACAGACCTCTCATCACTGCTATATAATACAGGAAGACGATATATACTAGAATGTCAGATATGTGTATATACAGAGACCCCCGTCTACTACATGGAGGATTATATACAGACCTCTCATCACTGCTATATAATACAGGAAGACGATATATACTAGAATGTCAGATATGTGTATATACAGAGACCTCCGTCTACTACATGGAGGATTATATACAGACCTCTCATCACTGCTATATAATACAGGAAGACGATATATACTAGAATGTCAGATATGTGTATATACAGAGACCCCCGTCTACTACATGGAGGATTATATACAGACCTCTCATCACTGCTATATAATACAGGAAGACGATATATACTAGAATGTCAGATATGTGTATATACAGAGACCTCCGTCTACTACATGGAGGATTATATACAGACCCCTCATCACTGCTATATAATACAGGAAGACGATATATACTAGAATGTCAGATATGTGTATATACAGAGAGACCCCCGTCTACTACATGGAGGATTATATACAGACCTCTCATCACTGCTATATAATACAGGAAGACGATATATACTAGAATGTCAGATATGTGTATATATACAGAGACCTCCGTCTACTACATGGAGGATTATATACAGACCCCTCATCACTGCTATATAATACAGGAAGACGATATATACTAGAATGTCAGATATGTGTATATATACAGAGACCTCCGTCTACTACATGGAGGATTATATACAGACCTCTCATCACTGCTATATAATACAGGAAGACGATATATACTAGAATGTCAGATATGTGTATATATACAGAGACCTCCGTCTACTACATGGAGGATTATATACAGACCTCTCATCACTGCTATATAATACAGGAAGACGATATATAATGTCCTCTGATATCACATAATAACAGTCTGGACATGCTGGGAGTTGTAGTCCTCTCCTCTCTTATATCTCCTCCTGTAATGTCCTCTGATATCACATAATAACAGTCTGGACATGCTGGGAGTTGTAGTTTTCTCCTCTTATATCTCCTCCTGTAATGTCCTCTGATATCCCATAATAACAGTCTGGACATGCTGGGAGTTGTAGTTCTCTCCTCTTATATCTCCCCCTGTAATGTCCTCTGATATCACATAATAACAATCTGGACATGCTGGGAGTTGTAGTTCTCTCCTCTTATATCTCCTCCTGTAATGTCCTCTGATATCCCATAATAACAGTCTGGACATGCTGGGAGTTGTAGTTCTCTCCTCTTATATCTCCTCCTGTAATGTCCTCTGATATCACATAAAAACAGTCTGGACATGCTGGGAGTTGTAGTTATCTCCCGTTATATCTCCTCCTGTAATGTCCTCTGATATCACATAACAGTCTGGACATGCTGGTAGTTGTAGTTCTCTCCTCTTATATCTCCTCCTGTAATGTCCTCTGATATCACATAATAACAGGCTGGACATGCTGGTAGTTGTAGTTCTCTCCTCTTATATCTCCTCCTGTAATGTCCTCTGATATCACATAATAACAGTCTGGGCATGCTGGGAGTTGTAGTTCTGTCCACTTATATCTCCTCCTGTAATGTCCTCTGATATCACATAATAACAGTCTGGCCATGCTGGGAGTTGTAGTTCTCTCCTCTTATAACTCCTCCCTGTAATGTCCTCTGATACCCCATAATAACAGTCTGGACATGCTGGGAGTTGTAGTTCTCTTCTCTTATACCTCCTCCTGTAATGTCCTCTGATATCCCATAATAACAGTCTGGACCTGCTGGGAGTTGTAGTTCTCTCCTCTTATATCTCCTTTTGTAATGTCCTCTGATATCCCATAATAACAGTGTGGACATGCTGGGAGTTGTAGTTCTCTCTTATAGCTCCTCCTGTAATGTCCTCTGATATCACATAATAACAGCCTGAACATGCTGGGAGTTGTAGTCCTCTCCTCTTATATCTCCTCCTGTAATGTCCTCTGATATCCCATAATAACAGTCTGGACATGCTGGGAGTTGTAGTCCTCTTATATCTCCTGTAATGTCCTCTGATATCACATAATAACAGTCAGGACATGCTGGGAGTTGTAGTCCTCTCCTCTTATACCTCCTCCCTGTAATGTCCTCTGATATCCCATAATAACAGCCTGGACATGCTGGGAGTTGTAGTTCTCTCCTCTTATATCTCCTCCTGTAATGTCCTCTGATATCACATAATAACAGTCTGGACATGCTGGGAGTTGTAGTCCTCTCCTCTCTTATATCGCCTCCTGTAATGTCTTTTGATATCACATAATAACAGTCTGGACATGCTGGGAGTTGTAGTTCTCTCCTCTTATATCTCCTCCTGTAATGTCCTCTGATATCACATAATAACAGTCTGGACATGCTGGGAGTTGTAGTTCTCTCCTCTTATATCACCTCCTGTAATGTCCTCTGATATCACATAATAACAGTCTGCACATGCTGGGAGTTGTAGTTCTCCTCTTATACCTCCTCCTGTAATGTCCTCTAATATCACATAATAACAGCCTGGAAATGCTGGGAGTTGTAGTCCTCTCCTGTTATATCTCCTCCTGTAATGTCCTCTGATATCACATAATAACAGTCTGGACATGCTGGGAGTTGTAGTTCTCTCCTCTTATATCTCCTCTTGTATTGTCCTCTGATATCACATAATAACAGTCTGGACATGCTGGGAGTTGTAGTTCTCTCCTCTTATATCTCCTCCTGTAATGTCCTCTGATATCACATAATAACAGCCTGGACATGCTGGGAGTTGTAGTTCTCTCCTCTTATACGTCCTCCTGTAATGTCCTCTGATATCACATAATAACAGTCTCGACATGCTGGGAGTTGTAGTTCTCTCCTCTTATACCTCCTCCTGTAATGTCCTCTGATATCACATAATAATAGTCTGGACATGCTGGGAGTTGTAGTTCTCTCCTCTTATATCTCCTCCTGTAATGTCCTCTGATATCACATAATAACAGCCTGGACATGCTGGGAGTTGTAGTTCTCTCCTCTTATATCTCCCCCTGTAATGTCCTCTGATATCACATAATAACAGTCTGGACATGCTGGGAGTTGTAGTCCTCTCCTCTTATATCTCCCCCTGTAATGTCCTCTGATATCACATAATAACAGTCTGGACATGCTGGGAGTTGTAGTTCTCTCCTTATATCTCCTCCTGTAATGTTCTCTGATATCACATAATAACAGTCTGGACATGCTGGGAGTTGTAGTTCTCTCCTCTTATATCTCCTCCTGTAATGTCCTCTGATATCACATAATAACAGTCTGGGCATGCTGGGAGTTGTAGTTCTCTCCTCTTATACCTCCTCCTGTAATGTCCTCTGATATCACATAATAACAGTCTGGACATGCTGGGAGTTGTAGTCCTCTCCTCTCTTATATCTCCTCCTGTAATGTCCTCTGATATCACATAATAACAGTCTGGACATGCTGGGAGTTGTAGTCCTCTCCTCTCTTATATCTCCTCCTGTAATGTCCTCTGATATCACATAATAACAGTCTGGACATGCTGGGAGTTGTAGTCCTCTCCTCTTATATCTCCCCCTGTAATGTCCTCTGATATCACATAATAACAGTCTGGACATGCTGGGCGTTATAGTTCTCTCCTTATATCTCCTCCTGTAATGTTCTCTGATATCACATAATAACAGTCTGGACATGCTGGGAGTTGTAGTTCTCTCCTCTTATATCTCCTCCTGTAATGTCCTCTGATATCACATAATAACAGTCTGGACATTCTGGGAGTTGTAGTTCTCTCCTCTTATATCTCCTCCTGTAATGTCCTCTGATATCACATAATAACAGTCTGGACATGCTGGGAGTTGTAGTTCTCCTCTTATACCTCCTCCTGTAATGTCCTCTGACATCACATAATAACAGCCTGGACATGCTGGGAGTTGTAGTCCTCTCCTCTCTTATATCGCCTCCTGTAATGTCCTCTGATATCACATAATAACAGTCTGGAAATGCTGGGAGTTGTAGTCCTCTCCTCTCTTATATCTCCTCCTGTAATGTCCTCTGATATCACATAATAACAGTCTGGACATGCTGGGAGTTGTAGTTTTCTCCTCTTATATCTCCTCCTGTAATGTCCTCTGATATCCCATAATAACAGTCTGGACATGCTGGGAGTTGTAGTTCTCTCCTCTTATATCTCCCCCTGTAATGTCCTCTGATATCACATAATAACAGTCTGGACATGCTGGGAGTTGTAGTCCTCTCCTCTTATATCTCCCCCTGTAATGTCCTCTGATATCACATAATAACAGTCTGGACATGCTGGGAGTTGTAGTTCTCTCCTCTTATACCTCCTCCTGTAATGTCCTCTGATATCACATAATAAAAGCCTGGACATGCTGGGAGTTGTAGTTCTCTCCTCTTATATCTCCTCCTGTAATGTCCTCTGATATCACATAACAGCCTGGACATGCTGGGAGTTGTAGTTCTCTCCTCTTATATCTCCCCCTGTAATGTCCTCTGATATCACATAATAACAGTCTGGACATGCTGGGAGTTGTAGTCCTCTCCTCTTATATCTACCCCTGTAATGTCCTCTGATATCACATAATAACAGTCTGGACATGCTGGGAGTTGTAGTTCTCTCCTTATATCTCCTCCTGTAATGTTCTCTGATATCACATAATAACAGTCTGGACATGCTGGGAGTTGTAGTTCTCTCCTCTTATATCTCCTCCTGTAATGTCCTCTGATATCACATAATAACAGTCTGGACATGCTGGGAGTTGTAGTTCTCTCCTCTTATATCTCCTCCTGTAATGTCCTCTGATATCACATAATAACAGTCTGGACATGCTGGGAGTTGTAGTCCTCTCCTCTCTTATATCTCCTCCTGTAATGTCCTCTGATATCACATAATAACAGTCTGGACATGCTGGGAGTTGTAGTCCTCTCCTCTCTTATATCTCCTCCTGTAATGTCCTCTGATATCACATAATAACAGTCTGGACATGCTGGGAGTTGTAGTCCTCTCCTCTTATATCTCCCCCTGTAATGTCCTCTGATATCACATAATAACAGTCTGGACATGCTGGGAGTTGTAGTTCTCTCCTTATATCTCCTCCTGTAATGTTCTCTGATATCACATAATAACAGTCTGGACATGCTGGGAGTTGTAGTCCTCTCGCTTATATCTCCTCCTGTAATGTCTTTTGATATCACATAATAACAGTCTGGACATGCTGGGAGTTGTAGTTTGATCCTCTTAGATCTCCTCCTGTAATGTCCTCTGATATCACATAATAACAGTCTGGACATGCTGGGAGTTGTAGTTCTCTCCTCTTATATCTCCTCCTGTAATGTCCTCTGATATCACATAATAACAGTCTGGACATGCTGGGAGTTGTAGTTCTCCTCTTATACCTCCTCCTGTAATGTCCTCTGACATCACATAATAACAGCCTGGACATGCTGGGAGTTGTAGTTCTCTCCTCTTATACGTCCTCCTGTAATGTCCTCTGATATCACATAATAACAGTCTGGACATGCTGGGAGTTGTAGTCCTCTCCTCTCTTATATCGCCTCCTGTAATGTCCTCTGATATCACATAATAACAGTCTGGACATGCTGGGAGTTGTAGTCCTCTCCTCTCTTATATCTCCTCCTGTAATGTCCTCTGATATCACATAATAACTGTCTGGACATGCTGGGAGTTGTAGTTTTCTCCTCTTATATCTCCTCCTGTAATGTCCTCTGATATCCCATAATAACAGTCTGGACATGCTGGGAGTTGTAGTTCTCTCTTATATCTCCCCCTGTAATGTCCTCTGATATCACATAATAATAGTCTGGACATGCTGGGAGTTGTAGTTCTCTCCTCTTATATCTTCTCCTGTAATGTCCTCTGATATCACATAATAATAGTCTGGACATGCTGGGAGTTGTAGTTCTCTCTTCTTATACCTCCTCCTGTAATGTCCTCTGATATCACATAATAACAGCCTAAACATGCTGGTAGTTGTAGTTCTCTCCTCTTATATCTCTCCCTGTAATGTCCTCTGATATCACATAATAACAGTCTGGACATGATGGGAGTTGTAGTTCTCTCCTTATATCTCCTCCTGTAATGTTCTCTGATATCACATAATAACAGTCTGGACATGCTGGGAGTTGTAGTTCTCTCCTCTTATATCTCCTCCTGTAATGTCCTCTGATATCACATAATAACAGTCTGGACATGCTGGGAGTTGTAGTTCTCTCCTCTTATATATCCTCCTGTAATGTCCTCTGATATCACATAATAACAGTCTGGACATGCTGGGAGTTGTAGTCCTCTCCTCTCTTATATCTCCTCCTGTAATGTCCTCTGATATCACATAATAACAGCCTGGACATGCTGGGAGTTGTAGTTCTCTCCTCTTATACGTCCTCCTGTAATGTCCTCTGATATCACATAATAACAGTCTGGACATGCTGGGAGTTGTAGTCCTCTCCTCTCTTATATCGCCTCCTGTAATGTCCTCTGATATCACAAAAAAACAGTCTGGACATGCTGGGAGTTGTAGTCCTCTCCTCTCTTATATCTCCTCCTGTAATGTCCTCTGATATCACATAATAACAGTCTGGACATGCTGGGAGTTGTAGTTCTCTCCTCTTATATCTCCTCCTGTAATGTCCTCTGATATCACATAATAACAGTCTGGACATGCTGGGAGTTGTAGTCCTCTCCTCTCTTATATCTCCTCCTGTAATGTCCTCTGATATCACATAATAACAGCCTGGACATGCTGGGAGTTGTAGTTCTCTCCTCTTATATCTCCTCCTGTAATGTCCTCTGATATCACATAATAACAGCCTGGACATGCTGGGAGTTGTAGTTCTCTCCTCTTATATCTCCTCCTGTAATGTCCTCTGATATCACATAATAACAGTCTGGACATGCTGGGAGTTGTAGTTCTCTCCTCTTATATATCCTCCTGTAATGTCCTCTGATATCACATAATAACAGTCTGGACATGCTGGGAGTTGTAGTCCTCTCCTCTCTTATATCTCCTCCTGTAATGTCCTCTGATATCACATAATAACAGCCTGGACATGCTGGGAGTTGTAGTTCTCTCCTCTTATGCGTCCTCCTGTAATGTCCTCTGATATCACATAATAACAGTCTGGACATGCTGGGAGTTGTAGTCCTCTCCTCTCTTATATCGCCTCCTGTAATGTCCTCTGATATCACAAAATAACAGTCTGGACATGCTGGGAGTTGTAGTCCTCTCCTCTCTTATATCTCCTCCTGTAATGTCCTCTGATATCACATAATAACAGTCTGGACATGCTGGGAGTTGTAGTTCTCTCCTCTTATATCTCCTCCTGTAATGTCCTCTGATATCACATAACAACAGTCTGGACATGCTGGGAGTTGTAGTCCTCTCCTCTCTTATATCTCCTCCTGTAATGTCCTCTGATATCACATAATAACAGCCTGGACATGCTGGGAGTTGTAGTTCTCTCCTCTTATACGTCCTCCTGTAATGTCCTCTGATATCACATAATAACAGTCTGGACATGCTGGGAGTTGTAGTTTTCTCCTCTTATATCTCCTCCTGTAATGTCCTCTGATATCCCATAATAACAGTCTGGACATGCTGGGAGTTGTAGTTCTCTCCTCTTATATCTCCCCCTGTAATGTCCTCTGATATCACATAATAACAGTCTGGACATGCTGGGAGTTGTAGTCCTCTCCTCTTATATCTCCCCCTGTAATGTCCTCTGATATCACATAATAACAATCTGGACATTCTGGGAGTTGTAGTTCTCTCCTCTTATATCTCCTGTAATGTCCTCTGATATCCCATAATAACAGTCTGGACATGCTGGGAGTTGTAGTTTTCTCCTCTTATATCTCCTCCTGTAATGTCCTCTGATATCCCATAATAACAGTCTGGACATGCTGGGAGTTGTAGTTCTCTCCTCTTATATCTCCCCCTGTAATGTCCTCTGATATCACATAATAACAGTCTGGACATGCTGGGAGTTGTAGTCCTCTCCTCTTATATCTCCCCCTGTAATGTCCTCTGATATCACATAATAACAATCTGGACATTCTGGGAGTTGTAGTTCTCTCCTCTTATATCTCCTGTAATGTCCTCTGATATCCCATAATAACAGTCTGGACATGCTGGGAGTTGTAGTTCTCTCCTCTCTTATATCTCATCCTGTAATGTCCTCTGATATCACATAATAATAGTCTGGACATGCTGGGAGTTGTAGTTCTCTCCTCTTATATCTCCCCCTGTAATGTCCTCTGATATCACATAATAACAGTCTGGACATGCTGGGAGTTGTAGTCCTCTCCTCTTATATCTCCCCCTGTAATGTCCTCTGATATCACATAATAACAGTCTGGACATGCTGGGAGTTGTAGTTCTCTCCTTATATCTCCTCCTGTAATGTCCTCTGATATCACATAATAACAGTCTGGACATGCTGGTAGTTGTAGTCCTCTCCTCTTATATCTCCTCCTGTAATGTTCTCTGATATCACATAATAACAGTCTGGACATGCTGGGAGTTGTAGTTCTCTCCTCTTATATCTCCTCCTGTAATGTCCTCTGATATCACATAATAACAGTCTGGACATGCTGGGAGTTGTAGTTCTCTCCTCTTATATCTCCTCCTGTAATGTCCTCTGATATCACATAATAACAGTCTGGACATGCTGGGAGTTGTAGTCCTCTCCTCTCTTATATCTCCTCCTGTAATGTCCTCTGATATCACATAATAACAGTCTGGACATGCTGGGAGTTGTAGTCCTCTCCTCTCTTATATCTCCTCCTGTAATGTCCTCTGATATCACATAATAACAGTCTGGACATGCTGGGAGTTGTAGTCCTCTCTTCTCTTATATCTCCTCCTGTAATGTCCTCTGATATCACATAACAGTCTTGGCATGCTGGGAGTTGTATTTCTCTCCACTTATACCTCCTCCTGTAATGTCCTCTGATATCAAATAATAACAGTCTGGACATGCTGGGAGTTGTAGTCCTCTCCTCTTATATCTCCTCCTGTAATGTCCCCTGATATAACATAATAACAGTCTGGACATGCTGGGAGTTGTAGTTCTCTCCTCTTATATCTCCTTTTGTAATGTCCTCTGATATCACATAATAACAGCCTGGACATGCTGGGAGTTGTAGTCTTCTCCTCTTATATCTCCTCCTGTAATGTCCTCTGATATCACATAATAACAGTCTGGACATGCTGGGAGTTGTAGTACTCTCTTATAGCTCCTCCTCTAATGTCCTCTGATATCACATAATAACAGCCTGGACATGCTGGGAGTTGTAGTTCTCTCCTCTTATACCTCCTCCTGTAATGTCATCTGATATCACATAATAACAGTCTGGACATGCTGGGAGTTGTAGTCCTCTCCTCTTATATCTCCTCCTGTAATGTCCTCTGATATCACATAATAACAGCCTGGACATGCTGGGAGTTGTAGTTCTCCTCTTATATCTCCTGTAATGTCCTCTGATATTACATAATAACAGTCTGGACATGCTGGGAGTTGTAGTTCTCTCCTATTATATCTCCTCCTGTAATGTCCTCTGATATCACATAATAACAGTCGGGACATGCTGGGAGTTGTAGTCCTCTCCTCTTATACCTCCTCCTGTAATGTCCTCTGATATCACATAATAACAGTCTGGACATGCTGGGAGTTGTAGTTCTCTCCTCTTATATCTCCTCCTGTAATGTCCTCTGATATCACATAATAACAGTCTGGACATGCTGGGAGTTGCAGTTCTCTCCTCTTATATCTCCTCCTGTAATGTCCTCTGATATCACATAATAACAGCCTGGACATGCTGGGAGTTGTAGTTCTCTCCTCTTATATCTTCCCCTGTAATGTCCTCTGATATCACATAATAACAGTCTGGACATGCTGGGAGTTGTAGTCCTCTCGCTTATATCTCCTACTGTAATGTCTTTTGATATCACATAATAACAGTCTGGACATGCTGGGAGTTGTAGTTCTCTCCTCTTATATCTCCTCCTGTAATGTCCTCTGATATCCCATAATAACAGTCTGGACATGCTGGGAGTTGTAGTCCTCTTATATCTCCTGTAATGTCCTCTGATATCACATAATAACAGTCTGGACATGCTGGGAGTTGTAGTCCTCTCCTCTTATACCTCCTCCCTGTAATGTCCTCTGATATCCCATAATAACAGCCTGGACATGATGGGAGTTGTAGTTCTCTCCTATTATATCTCCTCCTGTAATGTCCTCTGATATCACATAATAACAGCCTGGACATGCTGGGAGTTGTAGTCCTCTCCTCTTATACCTCCTCCTGTAATGTCCTCTGATATCACATAATAACAGCCTGGACATGCTGGGAGTTGTAGTCCTCTCCTCTTATACCTCCTCTCTGTAATGTCCTCTGATATCACATAATAACAGCCTGGACATGCTGGGAGTTGTAGTCCTCTCCTCTTATACCTCCTCTCTGTAATGTCCTCTGATATCACATAATAACAGTCTGGACATGCTGGGAGTTGTAGTTCTCCTCTTATATCTCCTCCTGTAATGTCCTCTGATATCACATAATAACAGTCTGGGCATGCTGGGAGTTGTAGTTCTCTCCTCTTATATCTCCTCCTGTAATGTCCTCTGATATCACATAATAACAGTCTGGACATGCTGGGAGTTGCAGTTCTCTCCTCTTATATCTCCTCCTGTAATGTCCTCTGATATCACATAATAACAGCCTGGACATGCTGGGAGTTGTAGTTCTCTCCTCTTATATCTTCCCCTGTAATGTCCTCTGATATCACATAATAACAGTCTGGACATGCTGGGAGTTGTAGTCCTCTCGCTTATATCTCCTACTGTAATGTCTTTTGATATCACATAATAACAGTCTGGACATGCTGGGAGTTGTAGTTCTCTCCTCTTATATCTTCTCCTGTAATGTCCTCTGATATCACATAATAATAGTCTGGACATGCTGGGAGTTGTAGTTCTCTCTTATATCTTCTCCTCTAATGTCCTCTGATATCACATAATAATAGTCTGGACATGCTGGGAGTTGTAGTTCTCTCCTCTTATATCTCCCCCTGTAATGTCCTCTGATATCACATAATAACAGTCTGGACATGCTGGGAGTTGTAGTCCTCTCCTCTTATATCTCCCCCTGTAATGTCCTCTGATATCACATAATAACAGTCTGGACATGCTGGGAGTTGTAGTTCTCTCCTCTTATATCTCCTGTAATGTCCTCTGATATCACATAATAACAGTCTGGACATGCTGGGAGTTGTAGTTTTCTCCTCTTATATCTCCTCCTGTAATGTCCTCTGATATCCCATAATAACAGTCTGGACATGCTGGGAGTTGTAGTTCTCTCCTCTTATATCTCCCCCTGTAATGTCCTCTGATATCACATAATAACAGTCTGGACATGCTGGGAGTTGTAGTCCTCTCCTCTTATATCTCCCCCTGTAATGTCCTCTGATATCACATAATAACAGTCTGGACATGCTGGGAGTTGTAGTCCTCTCCTCTTATATCTCCCCCTGTAATGTCCTCTGATATCACATAATAACAATCTGGACATTCTGGGAGTTGTAGTTCTCTCCTCTTATATCTCCTGTAATGTCCTCTGATATCCCATAATAACAGTCTGGACATGCTGGGAGTTGTAGTTCTCTCCTCTCTTATATCTCATCCTGTAATGTCCTCTGATATCACATAATAATAGTCTGGACATGCTGGGAGTTGTAGTTCTCTCCTCTTATATCTCCCCCTGTAATGTCCTCTGATATCACATAATAACAGTCTGGACATGCTGGGAGTTGTAGTCCTCTCCTCTTATATCTCCCCCTGTAATGTCCTCTGATATCACATAATAACAGTCTGGACATGCTGGGAGTTGTAGTTCTCTCCTTATATCTCCTCCTGTAATGTTCTCTGATATCACATAATAACAGTCTGGACATGCTGGGAGTTGTAGTTCTCTCCTCTTATATCTCCTCCTGTAATGTCCTCTGATATGACATAATAACAGTCTGGACATGCTGGGAGTTGTAGTTCTCTCCTCTTATATCTCCTCCTGTAATGTCCTCTGATATCACATAATAACAGTCTGGACATGCTGGGAGTTGTAGTCCTCTCCTCTCTTATATCTCCTCCTGTAATGTCCTCTGATATCACATAATAACAGTCTGGACATGCTGGGAGTTGTAGTCCTCTCCTCTCTTATATCTCCTCCTGTAATGTCCTCTGATATCACATAATAACAGTCTGGACATGCTGGGAGTTGTAGTCCTCTCTTCTCTTATATCTCCTCCTGTAATGTCCTCTGATATCACATAACAGTCTTGGCATGCTGGGAGTTGTATTTCTCTCCACTTATACCTCCTCCTGTAATGTCCTCTGATATCACATAATAACAGCCTGGACATGCTGGGAGTTGTAGTCCTCTCCTCTTATATCTCCTCCTGTAATGTCCCCTGATATAACATAATAACAGTCTGGACATGCTGGGAGTTGTAGTTCTCTCCTCTTATATCTCCTTTTGTAATGTCCTCTGATATCACATAATAACAGCCTGGACATGCTGGGAGTTGTAGTCTTCTCCTCTTATATCTCCTCCTGTAATGTCCTCTGATATCACATAATAACAGTCTGGACATGCTGGGAGTTGTAGTACTCTCTTATAGCTCCTCCTCTAATGTCCTCTGATATCACATAATAGCCTGGACATGCTGGGAGTTGTAGTTCTCTCCTCTTATACCTCCTCCTGTAATGTCATCTGATATCACATAATAACAGTCTGGACATGCTGGGAGTTGTAGTCCTCTCCTCTTATATCTCCTCCAGTAATATCCTCTGATATCACATAATAACAGCCTGGACATGCTGGGAGTTGTAGTCCTCTCCTCTTATACCTCCTCCTGTAATGTCCTCTGATATCACATAATAACAGCCTGGACATGCTGGGAGTTGTAGTCCTCTCCTCTTATACCTCCTCTCTGTAATGTCCTCTGATATCACATAATAACAGTCTGGACATGCTGGGAGTTGTAGTTCTCCTCTTATATCTCCTCCTGTAATGTCCTCTGATATCACATAATAACAGTCTGGACATGCTGGGAGTTGTAGTCCTCTCCTCTTATATCTCCTCCTGTAATGTCCTCTGATATCACATAATAACAGCCTGGACATGCTGGGAGTTGTAGTTCTCTCCTCTTATATCTTCCCCTGTAATGTCCTCTGATATCACATAATAACAGTCTGGACATGCTGGGAGTTGTAGTCCTCTCGCTTATATCTCCTACTGTAATGTCTTTTGATATCACATAATAACAGTCTGGACATGCTAGGAGTTGTAGTTCTCTCCTCTTATATCTTCTCCTGTAATGTCCTCTGATATCACATAATAATAGTCTGGACATGCTGGGAGTTGTAGTTCTCTCTTATATCTTCTCCTCTAATGTCCTCTGATATCACATAATAATAGTCTGGACATGCTGGGAGTTGTAGTTCTCTCCTCTTATATCTCCCCCTGTAATGTCCTCTGATATCACATAATAACAGTCTGGACATGCTGGGAGTTGTAGTCCTCTCCTCTTATATCTCCCCCTGTAATGTCCTCTGATATCACATAATAACAGTCTGGACATGCTGGGAGTTGTAGTTCTCTCCTCTTATATCTCCTGTAATGTCCTCTGATATCACATAATAACAGTCTGGACATGCTGGGAGTTGTAGTTTTCTCCTCTTATATCTCCTCCTGTATTGTCCTCTGATATCCCATAATAACAGTCTGGACATGCTGGGAGTTGTAGTTCTCTCCTCTTATATCTCCCCCTGTAATGTCCTCTGATATCACATAATAACAGTCTGGACATGCTGGGAGTTGTAGTCCTCTCCTCTTATATCTCCCCCTGTAATGTCCTCTGATATCACATAATAACAGTCTGGACATGCTGGGAGTTGTAGTTCTCTCCTCTTATATCTCCTCCTGTAATGTCCTCTGATATCACATAACAGTCTGGACATGCTGGGAGTTGTAGTTCTCTCCTCTTATATCTCCTCCTGTAATGTCCTCTGATATCACATAACAGTCTGGACATGCTGGGAGTTGTAGTCCTCTCCTCTCTTATATCTCCTCCTGTAATGTCCTCTGATATCACATAACAGTCTTGGCATGCTGGGAGTTGTAGTTCTCTCCACTTATACCTCCTCCTGTAATGTCCTCTGATATCAAATAATAACAGTCTGGACATGCTGGGAGTTGTAGTCCTCTCCTCTTATATCTCCTCCTGTAATGTCCTCTGATATAACATAATAACAGTCTGGACATGCTGGGAGTTGTAGTTCTCTCCTCTTATATCTCCTTTTGTAATGTCCTCTGATATCACATAATAACAGCCTGGACATGCTGGGAGTTGTAGTTCTCTCCTCTTATACCTCCTCCTGTAATGTCATCTGATATCACATAATAACAGTCTGGACATGCTGGGAGTTGTAGTCCTCTCCTCTTATATCTCCTCCAGTAATATCCTCTGATATCACATAATAACAGTCTGGACATGCTGGGAGTTGTAGTTCTCTCTTATATCTTCTCCTCTAATGTCCTCTGATATCACATAATAATAGTCTGGACATGCTGGGAGTTGTAGTTCTCTCCTCTTATATCTCCCCCTGTAATGTCCTCTGATATCACATAATAACAGTCTGGACATGCTGGGAGTTGTAGTCCTCTCCTCTTATATCTCCCCCTGTAATGTCCTCTGATATCACATAATAACAGTCTGGACATGCTGGGAGTTGTAGTTCTCTCCTCTTATATCTCCTGTAATGTCCTCTGATATCACATAATAACAGTCTGGACATGCTGGGAGTTGTAGTTTTCTCCTCTTATATCTCCTCCTGTAATGTCCTCTGATATCCCATAATAACAGTCTGGACATGCTGGGAGTTGTAGTTCTCTCCTCTTATATCTCCCCCTGTAATGTCCTCTGATATCACATAATAACAGTCTGGACATGCTGGGAGTTGTAGTCCTCTCCTCTTATATCTCCCCCTGTAATGTCCTCTGATATCACATAATAACAGTCTGGACATGCTGGGAGTTGTAGTTCTCTCCTCTTATATCTCCTCCTGTAATGTCCTCTGATATCACATAATAACAGTCTGGACATGCTGGGAGTTGTAGTTCTCTCCTCTTATATCTCCTCCTGTAATGTCCTCTGATATCACATAACAGTCTGGACATGCTGGGAGTTGTAGTCCTCTCCTCTCTTATATCTCCTCCTGTAATGTCCTCTGATATCACATAACAGTCTTGGCATGCTGGGAGTTGTAGTTCTCTCCTCTTATATCTCCTCCTGTAATGTCCTCTGATATCACATAACAGTCTGGACATGCTGGGAGTTGTAGTTCTCTCCACTTATACCTCCTCCTGTAATGTCCTCTGATATCAAATAATAACAGTCTGGACATGCTGGGAGTTGTAGTCCTCTCCTCTTATATCTCCTCCTGTAATGTCCTCTGATATAACATAATAACAGTCTGGACATGCTGGGAGTTGTAGTTCTCTCCTCTTATATCTCCTTTTGTAATGTCCTCTGATATCACATAATAACAGCCTGGACATGCTGGGAGTTGTAGTTCTCTCCTCTTATACCTCCTCCTGTAATGTCATCTGATATCACATAACAGTCTTGGCATGTTGGGAGTTGTATTTCTCTCCACTTATACCTCCTCCTGTAATGTCCTCTGATATCAAATAATAACAGTCTGGACATGCTGGGAGTTGTAGTCCTCTCCTCTTATATCTCCTCCTGTAATGTCCCCTGATATAACATAATAACAGTCTGGACATGCTGGGAGTTGTAGTTCTCTCCTCTTATATCTCCTTTTGTAATGTCCTCTGATATCACATAATAACAGCCTGGACATGCTGGGAGTTGTAGTCTTCTCCTCTTATATCTCCTCCTGTAATGTCCTCTGATATCACATAATAACAGTCTGGACATGCTGGGAGTTGTAGTACTCTCTTATAGCTCCTCCTCTAATGTCCTCTGATATCACATAATAACAGCCTGGACATGCTGGGAGTTGTAGTTCTCTCCTCTTATACCTCCTCCTGTAATGTCATCTGATATCACATAATAACAGTCTGGACATGCTGGGAGTTGTAGTCCTCTCCTCTTATATCTCCTCCTGTAATGTCCTCTGATATCCCATAATAACAGTCTGGACATGCTGGGAGTTGTAGTCCTCTTATATCTCCTGTAATGTCCTCTGATATCACATAATAACAGTCTGGACATGCTGGGAGTTGTAGTCCTCTCCTCTTATACCTCCTCCCTGTAATGTCCTCTGATATCACATAATAACAGCCTGGACATGCTGGGAGTTGTAGTTCTCCTCTTATATCTCCTGTAATGTCCTCTGATATTACATAATAACAGTCTGGACATGCTGGGAGTTGTAGTTCTCTCCTATTATATCTCCTCCTGTAATGTCCTCTGATATCACATAATAACAGTCGGGACATGCTGGGAGTTGTAGTCCTCTCCTCTTATACCTCCTCCTGTAATGTCCTCTGATATCACATAATAACAGCCTGGACATGCTGGGAGTTGTAGTCCTCTCCTCTTATACCTCCTCCCTGTAATGTCCTCTGATATCACATAATAACAGTCTGGACATGCTGGGAGTTGTAGTTCTCCTCTTATATCTCCTCCTGTAATGTCCTCTGATATCACATAATAACAGTCTGGACATGCTGGGAGTTGTAGTTCTCTCCTCTTATATCTCCTCCTGTAATGTCCTCTGATATCACATAATAACAGTCTGGACATGCTGGGAGTTGCAGTTCTCTCCTCTTATATCTCCTCCTGTAATGTCCTCTGATATCACATAATAACAGCCTGGACATGCTGGGAGTTGTAGTTCTCTCCTCTTATATCTTCCCCTGTAATGTCCTCTGATATCACATAATAACAGTCTGGACATGCTGGGAGTTGTAGTCCTCTCGCTTATATCTCCTACTGTAATGTCTTTTGATATCACATAATAACAGTCTGGACATGCTGGGAGTTGTAGTTCTCTCCTCTTATATCTCCTCCTGTAATGTCCTCTGATATCACATAACAGTCTGGACATGCTGGGAGTTGTAGTCCTCTCCTCTCTTATATCTCCTCCTGTAATGTCCTCTGATATCACATAACAGTCTTGGCATGCTGGGAGTTGTAGTTCTCTCCACTTATACCTCCTCCTGTAATGTCCTCTGATATCAAATAATAACAGTCTGGACATGCTGGGAGTTGTAGTCCTCTCCTCTTATATCTCCTCCTGTAATGTCCTCTGATATAACATAATAACAGTCTGGACATGCTGGGAGTTGTAGTTCTCTCCTCTTATATCTCCTTTTGTAATGTCCTCTGATATCACATAATAACAGCCTGGACATGCTGGGAGTTGTAGTTCTCTCCTCTTATACCTCCTCCTGTAATGTCATCTGATATCACATAACAGTCTTGGCATGCTGGGAGTTGTATTTCTCTCCACTTATACCTCCTCCTGTAATGTCCTCTGATATCAAATAATAACAGTCTGGACATGCTGGGAGTTGTAGTCCTCTCCTCTTATATCTCCTCCTGTAATGTCCCCTGATATAACATAATAACAGTCTGGACATGCTGGGAGTTGTAGTTCTCTCCTCTTATATCTCCTTTTGTAATGTCCTCTGATATCACATAATAACAGCCTGGACATGCTGGGAGTTGTAGTCTTCTCCTCTTATATCTCCTCCTGTAATGTCCTCTGATATCACATAATAACAGTCTGGACATGCTGGGAGTTGTAGTACTCTCTTATAGCTCCTCCTCTAATGTCCTCTGATATCACATAATAACAGCCTGGACATGCTGGGAGTTGTAGTTCTCTCCTCTTATACCTCCTCCTGTAATGTCATCTGATATCACATAATAACAGTCTGGACATGCTGGGAGTTGTAGTCCTCTCCTCTTATATCTCCTCCTGTAATGTCCTCTGATATCCCATAATAACAGTCTGGACATGCTGGGAGTTGTAGTCCTCTTATATCTCCTGTAATGTCCTCTGATATCACATAATAACAGTCTGGACATGCTGGGAGTTGTAGTCCTCTCCTCTTATACCTCCTCCCTGTAATGTCCTCTGATATACCATAATAACAGCCTGGACATGATGGGAGTTGTAGTTCTCCTCTTATATCTCCTCCTGTAATGTCCTCTGATATCACATAATAACAGCCTGGACATGCTGGGAGTTGTAGTTCTCCTCTTATATCTCCTGTAATGTCCTCTGATATTACATAATAACAGTCTGGACATGCTGGGAGTTGTAGTTCTCTCCTATTATATCTCCTCCTGTAATGTCCTCTGATATCACATAATAACAGTCGGGACATGCTGGGAGTTGTAGTCCTCTCCTCTTATACCTCCTCCTGTAATGTCCTCTGATATCACATAATAACAGCCTGGACATGCTGGGAGTTGTAGTCCTCTCCTCTTATACCTCCTCCCTGTAATGTCCTCTGATATCACATAATAACAGTCTGGACATGCTGGGAGTTGTAGTTCTCCTCTTATATCTCCTCCTGTAATGTCCTCTGATATCACATAATAACAGTCTGGACATGCTGGGAGTTGTAGTTCTCTCCTCTTATATCTCCTCCTGTAATGTCCTCTGATATCACATAATAACAGTCTGGACATGCTGGGAGTTGCAGTTCTCTCCTCTTATATCTCCTCCTGTAATGTCCTCTGATATCACATAATAACAGCCTGGACATGCTGGGAGTTGTAGTTCTCTCCTCTTATATCTTCCCCTGTAATGTCCTCTGATATCACATAATAACAGTCTGGACATGCTGGGAGTTGTAGTCCTCTCGCTTATATCTCCTACTGTAATGTCTTTTGATATCACATAATAACAGTCTGGACATGCTGGGAGTTGTAGTTCTCTCCTCTTATATCTCCTCCTGTAATGTCCTCTGATATCCCATAATAACAGTCTGGACATGCTGGGAGTTGTAGTCCTCTTATATCTCCTGTAATGTCCTCTGATATCACATAATAACAGTCTGGACATGCTGGGAGTTGTAGTCCTCTCCTCTTATACCTCCTCCCTGTAATGTCCTCTGATATCCCATAATAACAGCCTGGACATGATGGGAGTTGTAGTTCTCTCCTATTATATCTCCTCCTGTAATGTCCTCTGATATCACATAATAACAGCCTGGACATGCTGGGAGTTGTAGTCCTCTCCTCTTATACCTCCTCCTGTAATGTCCTCTGATATCACATAATAACAGCCTGGACATGCTGGGAGTTGTAGTCCTCTCCTCTTATACCTCCTCTCTGTAATGTCCTCTGATATCACATAATAACAGCCTGGACATGCTGGGAGTTGTAGTCCTCTCCTCTTATACCTCCTCTCTGTAATGTCCTCTGATATCACATAATAACAGTCTGGACATGCTGGGAGTTGTAGTTCTCCTCTTATATCTCCTCCTGTAATGTCCTCTGATATCACATAATAACAGTCTGGGCATGCTGGGAGTTGTAGTTCTCTCCTCTTATATCTCCTCCTGTAATGTCCTCTGATATCACATAATAACAGTCTGGACATGCTGGGAGTTGCAGTTCTCTCCTCTTATATCTCCTCCTGTAATGTCCTCTGATATCACATAATAACAGCCTGGACATGCTGGGAGTTGTAGTTCTCTCCTCTTATATCTTCCCCTGTAATGTCCTCTGATATCACATAATAACAGTCTGGACATGCTGGGAGTTGTAGTACTCTCCTCTTATATCTCCTACTGTAATGTCTTTTGATATCACATAATAACAGTCTGGACATGCTGGGAGTTGTAGTTCTCTCCTCTTATATCTTCTCCTGTAATGTCCTCTGATATCACATAATAATAGTCTGGACATGCTGGGAGTTGTAGTTCTCTCTTATATCTTCTCCTCTAATGTCCTCTGATATCACATAATAATAGTCTGGACATGCTGGGAGTTGTAGTTCTCTCCTCTTATATCTCCCCCTGTAATGTCCTCTGATATCACATAATAACAGTCTGGACATGCTGGGAGTTGTAGTCCTCTCCTCTTATATCTCCCCCTGTAATGTCCTCTGATATCACATAATAACAGTCTGGACATGCTGGGAGTTGTAGTTCTCTCCTCTTATATCTCCTGTAATGTCCTCTGATATCACATAATAACAGTCTGGACATGCTGGGAGTTGTAGTTTTCTCCTCTTATATCTCCTCCTGTAATGTCCTCTGATATCCCATAATAACAGTCTGGACATGCTGGGAGTTGTAGTTCTCTCCTCTTATATCTCCCCCTGTAATGTCCTCTGATATCACATAATAACAGTCTGGACATGCTGGGAGTTGTAGTCCTCTCCTCTTATATCTCCCCCTGTAATGTCCTCTGATATCACATAATAACAGTCTGGACATGCTGGGAGTTGTAGTCCTCTCCTCTTATATCTCCCCCTGTAATGTCCTCTGATATCACATAATAACAATCTGGACATTCTGGGAGTTGTAGTTCTCTCCTCTTATATCTCCTGTAATGTCCTCTGATATCCCATAATAACAGTCTGGACATGCTGGGAGTTGTAGTACTCTCCTCTTATATCTCCTACTGTAATGTCTTTTGATATCACATAATAACAGTCTGGACATGCTGGGAGTTGTAGTTCTCTCCTCTTATATCTTCTCCTGTAATGTCCTCTGATATCACATAATAATAGTCTGGACATGCTGGGAGTTGTAGTTCTCTCTTATATCTTCTCCTCTAATGTCCTCTGATATCACATAATAATAGTCTGGACATGCTGGGAGTTGTAGTTCTCTCCTCTTATATCTCCCCCTGTAATGTCCTCTGATATCACATAATAACAGTCTGGACATGCTGGGAGTTGTAGTCCTCTCCTCTTATATCTCCCCCTGTAATGTCCTCTGATATCACATAATAACAGTCTGGACATGCTGGGAGTTGTAGTTTTCTCCTCTTATATCTCCTCCTGTAATGTCCTCTGATATCCCATAATAACAGTCTGGACATGCTGGGAGTTGTAGTTCTCTCCTCTTATATCTCCCCCTGTAATGTCCTCTGATATCACATAATAACAGTCTGGACATGCTGGGAGTTGTAGTCCTCTCCTCTTATATCTCCCCCTGTAATGTCCTCTGATATCACATAATAACAGTCTGGACATGCTGGGAGTTGTAGTCCTCTCCTCTTATATCTCCCCCTGTAATGTCCTCTGATATCACATAATAACAATCTGGACATTCTGGGAGTTGTAGTTCTCTCCTCTTATATCTCCTGTAATGTCCTCTGATATCCCATAATAACAGTCTGGACATGCTGGGAGTTGTAGTTCTCTCCTCTCTTATATCTCATCCTGTAATGTCCTCTGATATCACATAATAATAGTCTGGACATGCTGGGAGTTGTAGTTCTCTCCTCTTATATCTCCCCCTGTAATGTCCTCTGATATCACATAATAACAGTCTGGACATGCTGGGAGTTGTAGTCCTCTCCTCTTATATCTCCCCCTGTAATGTCCTCTGATATCACATAATAACAGTCTGGACATGCTGGGAGTTGTAGTTCTCTCCTTATATCTCCTCCTGTAATGTTCTCTGATATCACATAATAACAGTCTGGACATGCTGGGAGTTGTAGTTCTCTCCTCTTATATCTCCTCCTGTAATGTCCTCTGATATCACATAATAACAGTCTGGACATGCTGGGAGTTGTAGTTCTCTCCTCTTATATCTCCTCCTGTAATGTCCTCTGATATCACATAATAACAGTCTGGACATGCTGGGAGTTGTAGTCCTCTCCTCTCTTATATCTCCTCCTGTAATGTCCTCTGATATCACATAATAACAGTCTGGACATGCTGGGAGTTGTAGTCCTCTCCTCTCTTATATCTCCTCCTGTAATGTCCTCTGATATCACATAATAACAGTCTGGACATGCTGGGAGTTGTATTTCTCTCCACTTATACCTCCTCCTGTAATGTCCTCTGATATCAAATAATAACAGTCTGGACATGCTGGGAGTTGTAGTCCTCTCCTCTTATATCTCCTCCTGTAATGTCCCCTGATATAACATAATAACAGTCTGGACATGCTGGGAGTTGTAGTTCTCTCCTCTTATATCTCCTTTTGTAATGTCCTCTGATATCACATAATAACAGCCTGGACATGCTGGGAGTTGTAGTCTTCTCCTCTTATATCTCCTCCTGTAATGTCCTCTGATATCACATAATAACAGTCTGGACATGCTGGGAGTTGTAGTACTCTCTTATAGCTCCTCCTCTAATGTCCTCTGATATCACATAAGAACAGCCTGGACATGCTGGGAGTTGTAGTTCTCTCCTCTTATACCTCCTCCTGTAATGTCATCTGATATCACATAATAACAGTCTGGACATGCTGGGAGTTGTAGTCCTCTCCTCTTATATCTCCTCCAGTAATATCCTCTGATATCACATAATAACAGCCTGGACATGCTGGGAGTTGTAGTCCTCTCCTCTTATACCTCCTCCTGTAATGTCCTCTGATATCACATAATAACAGCCTGGACATGCTGGGAGTTGTAGTCCTCTCCTCTTATACCTCCTCTCTGTAATGTCCTCTGATATCACATAATAACAGTCTGGACATGCTGGGAGTTGTAGTTCTCCTCTTATATCTCCTCCTGTAATGTCCTCTGATATCACATAATAACAGTCTGGACATGCTGGGAGTTGTAGTTCTCTCCTCTTATATCTCCTCCTGTAATGTCCTCTGATATCACATAATAACAGTCTGGACATGCTGGGAGTTGCAGTTCTCTCCTCTTATATCTCCTCCTGTAATGTCCTCTGATATCACATAATAACAGCCTGGACATGCTGGGAGTTGTAGTTCTCTCCTCTTATATCTTCCCCTGTAATGTCCTCTGATATCACATAATAACAGTCTGGACATGCTGGGAGTTGTAGTCCTCTCCTCTTATATCTCCTGTAATGTCCTCTGATATCACATAATAACAGTCTGGACATGCTGGGAGTTGTAGTTTTCTCCTCTTATATCTCCTCCTGTAATGTCCTCTGATATCCCATAATAACAGTCTGGACATGCTGGGAGTTGTAGTTCTCTCCTCTTATATCTCCCCCTGTAATGTCCTCTGATATCACATAATAACAGTCTGGACATGCTGGGAGTTGTAGTCCTCTCCTCTTATATCTCCCCCTGTAATGTCCTCTGATATCACATAATAACAGTCTGGACATGCTGGGAGTTGTAGTTCTCTCCTCTTATATCTCCTCCTGTAATGTCCTCTGATATCACATAACAGTCTGGACATGCTGGGAGTTGTAGTTCTCTCCTCTTATATCTCCTCCTGTAATGTCCTCTGATATCACATAACAGTCTGGACATGCTGGGAGTTGTAGTCCTCTCCTCTCTTATATCTCCTCCTGTAATGTCCTCTGATATCACATAACAGTCTTGGCATGCTGGGAGTTGTAGTTCTCTCCACTTATACCTCCTCCTGTAATGTCCTCTGATATCAAATAATAACAGTCTGGACATGCTGGGAGTTGTAGTCCTCTCCTCTTATATCTCCTCCTGTAATGTCCTCTGATATAACATAATAACAGTCTGGACATGCTGGGAGTTGTAGTTCTCTCCTCTTATATCTCCTTTTGTAATGTCCTCTGATATCACATAATAACAGCCTGGACATGCTGGGAGTTGTAGTTCTCTCCTCTTATACCTCCTCCTGTAATGTCATCTGATATCACATAATAACAGTCTGGACATGCTGGGAGTTGTAGTCCTCTCCTCTTATATCTCCTCCAGTAATATCCTCTGATATCACATAATAACAGTCTGGACATGCTGGGAGTTGTAGTTCTCTCTTATATCTTCTCCTCTAATGTCCTCTGATATCACATAATAATAGTCTGGACATGCTGGGAGTTGTAGTTCTCTCCTCTTATATCTCCCCCTGTAATGTCCTCTGATATCACATAATAACAGTCTGGACATGCTGGGAGTTGTAGTCCTCTCCTCTTATATCTCCCCCTGTAATGTCCTCTGATATCACATAATAACAGTCTGGACATGCTGGGAGTTGTAGTTCTCTCCTCTTATATCTCCTGTAATGTCCTCTGATATCACATAATAACAGTCTGGACATGCTGGGAGTTGTAGTTTTCTCCTCTTATATCTCCTCCTGTAATGTCCTCTGATATCCCATAATAACAGTCTGGACATGCTGGGAGTTGTAGTTCTCTCCTCTTATATCTCCCCCTGTAATGTCCTCTGATATCACATAATAACAGTCTGGACATGCTGGGAGTTGTAGTCCTCTCCTCTTATATCTCCCCCTGTAATGTCCTCTGATATCACATAATAACAGTCTGGACATGCTGGGAGTTGTAGTTCTCTCCTCTTATATCTCCTCCTGTAATGTCCTCTGATATCACATAACAGTCTGGACATGCTGGGAGTTGTAGTCCTCTCCTCTCTTATATCTCCTCCTGTAATGTCCTCTGATATCACATAACAGTCTTGGCATGCTGGGAGTTGTAGTTCTCTCCACTTATACCTCCTCCTGTAATGTCCTCTGATATCAAATAATAACAGTCTGGACATGCTGGGAGTTGTAGTCCTCTCCTCTTATATCTCCTCCTGTAATGTCCTCTGATATAACATAATAACAGTCTGGACATGCTGGGAGTTGTAGTTCTCTCCTCTTATATCTCCTTTTGTAATGTCCTCTGATATCACATAATAACAGCCTGGACATGCTGGGAGTTGTAGTTCTCTCCTCTTATACCTCCTCCTGTAATGTCATCTGATATCACATAATAACAGTCTGGACATGCTGGGAGTTGTAGTCCTCTCCTCTTATATCTCCTCCCTGTAATGTCCTCTGATATCCCATAATAACAGCCTGGACATGATGGGAGTTGTAGTTCTCCTCTTATATCTCCTCCTGAAATGTCCTCTGATATCACATAACAGCCTGGACATGCTGGGAGTTGTAGTTCTCCTCTTATATCTCCTGTAATGTCCTCTGATATTACATAACAGTCTGGACATGCTGGGAGTTGTAGTTCTCTCCTATTATATCTCCTCCTGTAATGTCCTCTGATATCACATAATAACAGTCGGGACATAATGGGAGTTGTAGTCCTCTCCTCTTATACCTCCTCCTGTAATGTCCTCTGATATCACATAATAACAGCCTGGACATGCTGGGAGTTGTAGTCCTCTCCTCTTATACCTCCTCCCTGTAATGTCCTCTGATATCACATAATAACAGTCTGGACATGCTGGGAGTTGTAGTTCTCCTCTTATATCTCCTCCTGTAATGTCCTCTGATATCACATAATAACAGTCTGGACATGCTGGGAGTTGTAGTTCTCTCCTCTTATATCTCCTCCTGTAATGTCCTCTGATATCACATAATAACAGTCTGGACATGCTGGGAGTTGTAGTTCTCTCCTCTTATACCTCCTCCTGTAATGTCCTCTGATATCACATAACAGCCTGGACATGCTGGGAGTTGTAGTTCTCTCCTCTTATATCTCCCCCTGTAATGTCCTCTGATATCACATAATAACAGTCTGGACATGCTGGGAGTTGTAGTCCTCTCGCTTATATCTCCTACTGTAATGTCTTTTGATATCACATAATAACAGTCTGGACATGCTGGGAGTTGTAGTCCTCTCGCTTATATCTCCTACTGTAATGTCTTTTGATATCACATAATAACAGTCTGGACATGCTGGGAGTTGTAGTCCTCTCCTCTTATATCTTCTCCTGTAATGTCCTCTGATATCACATAATAATAGTCTGGACATGCTGGGAGTTGTAGTTCTCTCTTATATCTTCTCCTGTAATGTCCTCTGATATCACATAATAATAGTCTGGACATGCTGGGAGTTGTAGTTCTCTCCTCTTATATCTCCCCCTGTAATGTCCTCTGATATCACATAATAACAGTCTGGACATGCTGGGAGTTGTAGTCCTCTCTTATATCTCCTCCTGTAATGTCCTCTGATATCCCATAATAACAGTCTGGACCTGCTGGGAGTTGTAGTTCTCTCCTCTTATATCTCCTCCTTTAATGTCCTCTGATATCCCATAATAACAGCCTGGACATGCTGGGAGTAGTAGTTCTCCCCTCTTATATCTCCTCCTGTAATGTCCTCTGATATCACATAATAAAAGTCTGGACATGCTGGGAGTTGTAGTTCTCTCCTCTTATACCTCCTCCTGTAATGTCCTCTGATATCACATAATAACAGCCTGGACATGCTGGGAGTTGTAGTTCTCTCCTCTTATACCTCCTCCTGTAATGTCATCTGATATCACATAATAACAGTCTGGACATGCTGGGAGTTGTAGTCCTCTCCTCTTATATCTCCTCCAGTAATATCCTCTGATATCACATAATAACAGTCTGGACATGCTGGGAGTTATAGTCCTCTCCTCTTATATCTCCTCCTGTAATGTCCTCTGATATCCCATAATAACAGTCTGGACATGCTTGGAGTTGTAGTCCTCTTATATCTCCTGTAATGTCCTCTGATATCACATAATAACAGTCTGGACATGCTGGGAGTTGTAGTCCTCTCCTCTTATACCTCCTCCCTGTAATGTCCTCTTATATCCCATAATAACAGCCTGGACATGATGGGAGTTGTAGTTCTCCTCTTATATCTCCTCCTGAAATGTCCTCTGATATCACATAATAACAGCCTGGACATGCTAGGAGTTGTAGTTCTCCTCTTATATCTCCTGTAATGTCCTCTGATATTACATAATAACAGTCGGGACATGCTGGGAGTTGTAGTCCTCTCCTCTTATACCTCCTCCTGTAATGTCCTCTGATATCACATAATAACAGCCTGGACATGCTGGGAGTTGTAGTCCTCTCCTCTTATACCTCCTCCCTGTAATGTCCTCTGATATCACATAATAACAGTCTGGACATGCTGGGAGTTGTAGTTCTCTCCTCTTATATCTCCTCCTGTAATGTGCTCTGATATCACATAATAACAGTCTGGACATGCTGGGAGTTGTAGTTCTGTCCTCTTATACCTCCTCCTGTAATGTCCTCTGATATCACATAACAGCCTGGACATGCTGGGAGTTGTAGTTCTCTCCTCTTATATCTCCCCCTGTAATGTCCTCTGATATCACATAATAACAGTCTGGACATGCTGGGAGTTGTAGTCCTCTCTTATATCTCCTCCTGTAATGTCCTCTGATATCCCATAATAACAGTCTGGACCTGCTGGGAGTTGTAGTTCTCTCCTCTTATATCTCCTCCTTTAATGTCCTCTGATATCCCATAATAACAGCCTGGACATGCTGGGAGTAGTAGTTCTCCCCTCTTATATCTCCTCCTGTAATGTCCTCTGATATCACATAATAATAGTCTGGACATGATGGGAGTTGTAGTCCTCTCCTATTATACCTCCTCCTGTAATGTCCTCTGATATCCCATAATAACAGCCTGGACATGTGGGGGTGCTCCATATCAGACTTGTGTCGCTGGATCTCTGTTGTCTAGGTATACATATATACACCGATAGCCACACACCGGACAATGCTTTTATTTAATTTGTACGGAATTCCTGAAGAGAAAAGTGAAACATATTCAGTGACGGGTCTCCGCCACCTCTGCGCCCGCCCTGACCAGATGCTTCGGAGTCATCAGAACGGCCGTGGGTTTATTTCCTAGGCCTTGAGTCTGCAGCAGACGGCGCTGGTCCAGTCTATGTTTGCGCACTGACAGTGACATTTATTAGATGACTGGATATCCCATGATCCGCAGGCCATACCACACGAGCAGCCCGTAGCAATGTAACCTGCGGAGAGATGAAGAACAGAACTGTAGCGGACTGGCATCAGGAGCCTGCGGGCACAGAACTATGGGCACATCAGATCAGGCGCCACTTAAGCGGTTCCTCGTAGGAAACCATTTTATTTACATTTACTACAACCCCGACCAGATTTGTGAACCTGCCCTTACATGTCACTTGTAGATAGGCCCTCTCCCTCACAGTAGTGACATCAGTACCTTCCCCAGGAGTCACAGCAGAGCCCTACTCGCTCCTTGATATTGTGACATCAGTGCCTTCCCCAGTAGTCACAGCAGAGCCCTTCTTGCTCCTTGATATTGTGACATCAGTGCCTTCCCCCAATAGTCACAGCAGAGCTCTACTCGCTCCTTGATATTGTGACATCAGTGCCTTCCCCCAGTAGTCACAGCAGAGCCCTACTCGCTATTTGATATTGTGACATCAGTGCCTTCCCCCAGTAGTCACAGCAGAGCTCTACTCGCTCCTTGATATTGTGACATCAGTGCCTTCCCCCAGTAGTCACAGCAGAGCCCTTCTCGCTCCTTAATATTGTGACATCAGTGCCTTCCCACAAGTAGTCACAGAAAAGCTCTACTCGCTCCTTGATATTGTGACATCAGTGCCTTCCCCAGTAGTCACAGCAGAGCCCTTCTCGCTCCTTGATATTGTGACATCATTGTCTTCCCCAGTAGTCACAGCAGAGCCCTACTCGCTATTTGATATTGTGACATCAGTGCCTTCCCCCAGTAGTCACAGCAGACCTCTACTCGCTCCTTGATATTGTGACATCAGTGCCTTCCCCCAGTAGTCACAGCAGAGCCCTACTCGCTCCTTGATATTGTGACATCAATGTCTTCCCCAGTAGTCACAGCAGAGCCCTACTCGCTCCTTGATATTGTGACATCAGTGCCTTACCCCAGTAGTCACAGCAGAGCCCTACTCGCTCCTTGATATTGTGACATCAGTGTCTTCCCCAGTAGTCACAGCAGAGCCCTACTCGCTCCTTGATATTGTGACATGAGTGCCTTCCCCCAGTAGTCACAGCAGAGCCCTACTCGCTCCTTGATATTGTGACATGAGTGCCTTCCCCCAGTAGTCACAGCAGAGCCCTACTTGCTCCTTGATATTGTGACATCAGTGCCTTCCACCAGTAGTCACGGCAGTGCCCACTTTCCCCCAGGAGACACAGAAGTGTCCCTTTACCTGTAATTGTACTTGTAATACTTTCAACCCTTACCCCCAGTTACAGCAGGGTTCTTACCCCTCTTCCC
The DNA here is from genome assembly GCF_050947455.1 of Rhinoderma darwinii. Taxonomy (NCBI): domain Eukaryota; kingdom Metazoa; phylum Chordata; class Amphibia; order Anura; family Rhinodermatidae; genus Rhinoderma; species Rhinoderma darwinii. The sequence continues at coordinate 46,193 of NW_027463374.1, read as the reverse complement.
CAGTAGTCCTAGCAGTGCCAGTGAAGACTGTGGCAGTATAGAATCTCCCACTAGTATACACAACAATCCATGTAGCGGACAATATATAACGTATATCGACCCTCAGTGTCTATTTTTTGTGCAGTATATTTATATATCGGAAGGTGAACACTTGTACTGTAAGATATGTTATTATAGTATCTGCTACATCCGACCCGAGCCCTGACGGTCAGCAACAAAAAATGATCACATCTCTAACCTGATCACCAAAGATCGGACAATTTAGAAATAATATAAAACAGAAAGAGGCAAATGCAGCGCAGGAAAGATGGCCGCCCATAATCACGCACAGAAAATAGAACAAAAAAATAAAATGAATGTATTTCACTCATCGTAAAAAACAAAACATAGGGGACACTTTCTCTTTAAGAAAACACATACCCATTGGTTTGGCTGGAGCGGCACAGAAACATTCACTAAAAAAATATATCACGATCCACAGGAATTCATTGAGTGAATGGAATTATTATGATTATTATTACATGCCGGGATTTCTGATTATTATTATTATTACATGCTGGGATTTCTGATTATTATTATTACATGCCGGGATTTCTGATTATTATTATTATTACATGCTGGGATTTCTGATTATTATTATTACATGCTGGGATTTCTGATTATTATTATTATTACATGCTGGGATTTCTGATTATTATTATTATTATTACACGCTGGGATTTCTGATTATTATTATTATTATTACACGCTGGGATTTCTGATTATTATTATTATTACATGCTGGGATTTCTGATTATTATTATTATTACATGCTGGGATTTCTGATTATTATTATTACTACATGCTGGGATTTCTGATTATTATTATTATTACTACATGCTGGGATTTCTGATTATTATTACATGCTGGGATTTCTGATTATTATTATTACATGCTGGGATTTCTGATTATTATTATTATTACATGCTGGGATTTCTGATTATTATTATTACATGCTGGGATTTCTGATTATTATTATTATTACATGCTGGGATTTCTGATTATTATTATTATTACATGCTGGGATTTCTGATTATTATTATTATTACATGCTGGGATTTCTGATTATTATTATTACATGCTGGGATTTCTGATTATTATTATTATTATTACATGCTGGGATTTCTGATTATTATTATTATTACATGCTGGGATTTCTGATTATTATTATTACATGCTGGGATTTCTGATTATTATTATTATTATTACACGCTGGGATTTCTGATTATTATTATTATTATTACATGCTGGGATTTCTGATTATTATTATTACATGCTGGGATTTCTGATTATTATTACATGCAGGGATTTCTGATTATTATTATTACATGCTGGGATTTCTGATTATTATTATTACATGCTGGGATTTCTGATTATTATTATTACATGCTGGGATTTCTGATTATTATTATTATTACATGCTGGGATTTCTGATTATTATTATTACATGCTGGGATTTCTGATTATTATTATTACATGCTGGGATTTCTGATTATTATTATTATTACATGCTGGGATTTCTGATTATTATTATTATTACATGCTGGGATTTCTGATTATTATTATTACATGCTGGGATTTCTGATTATTATTATTATTACATGCTGGGATTTCTGATTATTATTATTATTACATGCTGGGATTTCTGATTATTATTATTATTACACGCTGGGATTTCTGATTATTATTATTACACGCTGGGATTTCTGATTATTATTATTATTATTACACGCTGGGATTTCTGATTATTATTATTACACGCTGGGATTTCTGATTATTATTATTATTACACGCTGGGATTTCTGATTATTATTATTATTACATGCTGGGATTTCTGATTATTATTACATGCTGGGATTTCTGATTATTATTATTATTACATGCTGGGATTTCTGATTATTATTATTATTATTACATGCTGGGATTTCTGATTATTATTATTACATGCTGGGATTTCTGATTATTATTATTATTACATGCTGGGATTTCTGATTATTATTATTATTATTACATGCTGGGATTTCTGATTATTATTATTATTACACGCTGGGATTTCTGATTATTATTATTACATGCTGGGATTTCTGATTATTATTATTATTACATGCTGGGATTTCTGATTATTATTATTATTACATGCAGGGATTTCTGATTATTATTATTACATGCTGGGATTTCTGATTATTATTATTACATGCTGGGATTTCTGATTATTATTACATGCTGGGATTTCTGATTATTATTATTATTACATGCTGGGATTTCTGATTATTATTATTATTATTACATGCTGGGATTTCTGATTATTATTATTATTACATGCTGGGATTTCTGATTATTATTATTACATGCTGGGATTTCTGATTATTATTATTACATGCTGGGATTTCTGATTATTATTATTATTACATGCTGGGATTTCTGATTATTATTATTATTACATGCTGGGATTTCTGATTATTATTATTACATGCTGGGATTTCTGATTATTATTATTATTACATGCTGGGATTTCTGATTATTATTATTATTACATGCTGGGATTTCTGATTATTATTATTATTACATGCTGGGATTTCTGATTATTATTATTACATGCTGGGATTTCTGATTATTATTATTATTATTACACGCTGGGATTTCTGATTATTATTATTACACGCTGGGATTTCTGATTATTATTATTATTACACGCTGGGATTTCTGATTATTATTATTATTACATGCTGGGATTTCTGATTATTATTACATGCTGGGATTTCTGATTATTATTACATGCTGGGATTTCTGATTATTATTACATGCTGGGATTTCTGATTATTATTATTATTACATGCTGGGATTTCTGATTATTATTATTATTATTACATGCTGGGATTTCTGATTATTATTATTACATGCTGGGATTTCTGATTATTATTATTATTACATGCTGGGATTTCTGATTATTATTATTATTACATGCTGGGATTTCTGATTATTATTAGGGCGGGTTCACACATGGCGGATTTTCACTTAAATTCCGCTGCGGACACTCCGCAGCGTTAATCCGCAGCGGAGCCGTTTCTCCATTGACTTTCACTTTTAGGGCATGACCACACATGGCGGAATTCCTCCGCAACTGTCCGCATCGATGCCGCACAGAATCTGCGTTGCAGATTCTGCAGCGGATCTGCACAAAATGTGCAGTACATTGATGCGGACTAGCTGCTGCAGACTGCGGGAAAAGTGCTTCCCTTCTCCCTATCAGTGCAGGATAGAGAGAAGGGACAGCACTTTCCCTAGTGAAAGGAAACGATTTTCATACTTACCGGCCGTTGTCTTGGTGACGCGTCCCTCTTTCGGCATCCAGCCCGACCTCCCTGGATGACGCGCCAGTCCATGTGACCGCTGCAGCCTGTGCTTGGCCTGTGATTGGCTGCAGCCGTCACTTACACTGAAACGTCATCCTGGGAGGCCGGACTGGAGACAGACGAAGGGAGTTCTCGGTAAGTATGAACTTATATGTTTTTTTACAGATACATGTATATTGGGATCGGTAGTCACTGTCCCGGGTGCAGAAACAGTTACTGCCGATCGCTTAACTCTTTCAGCACCCTGGACAGTGACTATTTACAGACGTCTCCTAGCAACGCTCCCGTCATTACGGGAGCCCCATTGACTTCCTCAGTCTGGCTGTAGACCTAGAAATACCTAGGTCCAGCCAGAATGAAGAAATGTCAAGTTAAAAAAGCAAGACGCATCCGCAGCACACATGACATGTGCATGACAGCTGCGGACTTCATTGCGGAACTTAGAATCTCCATTGAAGTCAATGGAGAAATTCCGCCATGAGTCCGCCACTGCTCCGCAACAGACAGAGCATGCTGCGGACACCAAATTCCGCTCCGCAGCCTATGCTCCGCAGCGGAATTGTACGCATCGTGTAAACGAACACTGCTAAATTAAAGTGAAAGTCAATGGAGAAACGGCTCCGCTGCGGATTAACGCTGCGGAGTGTCCGCAGCGGAATTTAAGTGGAATTCCGCCATGTGTGAACCCGCCCTAATTTCGCAGTGTTCGTTTACACGATGCGTACAATTCCGCTGCGGAGCATAGGCTGCGGAGCGGAATGTGGTGTCCGCAGCATGCTCTGTCTGTTGCGGAGCAGTGGCGGACTGGTTGCGGACTCATGGCGGAATTTCTCCATTGACTTCAATGGAGATTCTAAGTTCCGCAATGAAGTCCGCAGCTGTCATGCACATGTTATGTGTGGTGCGGAGCGTATTGGTTTTTTAACATGACATTTCTTCATTCTGGCTGGACCTATGTATTTCTAGGTCTACAGCCAGACTGAGGAAGTCAATGGGGCTCCCGTAATGACGGGAGCGTTGCTAGGAGACGTCAGTAAATAGTCACTGTCCAGGGTGCTGAAAGAGTTAAGCGATCGGCAGTAACTGTTTCTGCACCCGGGACAGTGACTACCGATCCCAATATACATGTATCTGTAAAAAAAAATATAAGTTCGTACTTACCGAGAACTCCCTGTTTCTGTCTCCAGTCCGGCCTCCCAGGATGACGTTTCAGTGTAAGTGACGGCTGCAGCCAATCACAGGCCAAGCACAGGCTGCAGCGGTCACATGGACTGGCGCGTCATCCAGGGAGGTCGGGCTGGATGCCGAAGGAGGGACGCGTCATAAAGACAACGGGCGGTAAGTATGAATTTCTTTTACTTTCACTAGGGAAAGTGCTGTCCCTTCTCTCTATCCTGCACTGATAGGGAGAAGGGAAGCACTTTTCCCGCAGTCCGCAGCAGCTAGTCCGCATCAATTTTCTGCACATTTTGTGCAGATCCGCAGCCGTAATCCGCAACCCGGATTAGGTGCGGCATTGATGCGGACAGTTGCGGAGGAATTCCGCCATGTGTGGTCATGCCCTTATTATTACATGCTGGGATTTCTGATTATTATTATTATTACATGCTGGGATTTCTGATTATTATTATTATTACACGCTGGGATTTCTGATTATTATTACATGCTGGGATTTCTGATTATTATTATTACACGCTGGGATTTCTGATTATTATTATTATTACATGCTGGGATTTCTGATTATTATTATTACACGCTGGGATTTCTGATTATTATTATTACATGCTGGGATTTCTGATTATTATTATTACATGCTGGGATTTCTGATTATTATTATTACATGCTGGGATTTCTGATTATTATTATCACATGCTGGGATTTCTGATTATTATTATTATTATTACATGCTGGGATTTCTGATTATTATTATTATTATTACATGCTGGGATTTCTGATGATTATTATTACATGCTGGGATTTCTGATTATTATTATTATTACATGCTGGGATTTCTGATTATTATTATTACATGCTGGGATTTCTGATTATTATTATTATTACATGCTGGGATTTCTGATTATTATCACACGCTGGGATTTCTGATTATTATTATTATTATTATTACACGCTGGGATTTCTGATTATTATTATTACATGCTGGGATTTCTGATTATTATTATTACATGCTGGGATTTCTGATTATTATTATTATTACATGCTGGGATTTCTGATTATTATTATTATCACATGCTGGGATTTCTGATTATTATTATTATTACACGCTGGGATTTCTGATTATTATTATTATTACATGCTGGGATTTCTGATTATTACATACTGGGATTTCTGATTATTATTATTATTACATGCTGGGATTTCTGATTATTATTATTATTACATGCTGGGATTTCTGATTATTATTATTATTACATGCTGGGATTTCTGATTATTATTATTACATGCTGGGATTTCTGATTATTATTATTACATGCTGGGATTTCTGATTATTATTATCACATGCTGGGATTTCTGATTATTATTATTATTACATGCTGGGATTTCTGATTATTATTATTATTACATGCTGGGATTTCTGATTATTATTATTACACGCTGGGATTTCTGATTATTATTATTACATGCTGGGATTTCTGATTATTATTATTACACGCTGGGATTTCTGATTATTATTATTATTACATGCTGGGATTTCTGATGATTATTATTACATGCTGGGATTTCTGATTATTATTATTACATGCTGGGATTTCTGATTATTATTATTATCACACGCTGGGATTTCTGATTATTATTATTACATGCTGGGATTTCTGATTATTATTATTATTACATGCTGGGATTTCTGATTATTATTATTACATGCTGGGATTTCTGATTATTATTATCACATGCTGGGATTTCTGATTATTATTATTACATGCTGGGATTTCTGATTATTATTATTATTACATGCTGGGATTTCTGATTATTATTATTATTACATGCTGGGATTTCTGATGATTATTATTACATGCTGGGATTTCTGATTATTATTATTATTACATGCTGGGATTTCTGATTATTATTATTACATGCTGGGATTTCTGATTATTATTATTACAGGCTGGGATTTCTGATTATTATTATTATTACATGCTGGGATTTCTGATTATTATTATTATTACACGCTGGGATTTCTGATTATTATTATTACACGCTGGGATTTCTGATGATTATTATTACATGCTGGGATTTCTGATTATTATTATTATTACATGCTGGGATTTCTGATTATTATTATTACATGCTGGGATTTCTGATTATTATTATTATTACATGCTGGGATTTCTGATTATTATTATTATTACACGCTGGGATTTCTGATTATTATTATTACACGCTGGGATTTCTGATGATTATTATTACATGCTGGGATTTCTGATTATTATTATTATTACATGCTGGGATTTCTGATTATTATTATTACATGCTGGGATTTCTGATTATTATTATTATTACATGCTGGGATTTCTGATTATTATTATTACATGCTGGGATTTCTGATTATTATTATTATTATTATATGCTGGGATTTCTGATTATTATTATTACATGCTGGGATTTCTGATTATTATTATTACATGCTGGGATTTCTGATTATTATTACATGCTGGGATTTCTGATTATTATTATTATCACATGCTGGGATTTCTGATTATTATTAGGGCATGACCACACATGGCGGAATTCCTCCGCAACTGTCCGCATCGATGCCGCACAGAATCTGCGTTGCAGATTCTGCAGCGGATCTGCACAAAATGTGCAGTACATTGATGCGGACTAGCTGCTGCAGACTGCGGGAAAAGTGCTTCCCTTCTCCCTATCAGTGCAGGATAGAGAGAAGGGACAGCACTTTCCCTAGTGAAAGTAAACGATTTTCATACTTACCGGCCGTTGTCTTGGTGACGCGTCCCTCTTTCGGCATCCAGCCCGACCTCCCTGGATGACGCGCCAGTCCATGTGACCGCTGCAGCCTGTGCTTGGCCTGTGATTGGCTGCAGCCGTCACTTACACTGAAACGTCATCCTGGGAGGCCGGACTGGAGACAGACGAAGGGAGTTCTCGGTAAGTATGAACTTATATGTTTTTTTACAGATACATGTATATTGGGATCGGTAGTCACTGTCCCGGGTGCAGAAACAGTTACTGCCGATCGCTTAACTCTTTCAGCACCCTGGACAGTGACTATTTACAGACGTCTCCTAGCAACGCTCCCGTCATTACGGGAGCCCCATTGACTTCCTCAGTCTGGCTGTAGACCTAGAAATACCTAGGTCCAGCCAGAATGAAGAAATGTCAAGTTAAAAAAGCAAGACGCATCCGCAGCGCACATAACATGTGCATGACAGCTGCGGACTTCATTGCGGAACTTAGAATCTCCATTGAAGTCAATGGAGAAATTCCGCCATGAGTCCGCCACTGCTCCGCAACAGACAGAGCATGCTGCGGACACCAAATTCCGCTCCGCAGCCTATGCTCCGCAGCGGAATTGTACGCATCGTGTAAACGAACACTGCTAAATTAAAGTGAAAGTCAATGGAGAAACGGCTCCGCTGCGGATTAACGCTGCGGAGTGTCCGCAGCGGAATTTAAGTGGAATTCCGCCATGTGTGAACCCGCCCTTATTATCACACGCTGGGATTTCTGATTATTATTATTATTACACGCTGGGATTTCTGATTATTATTATTATTACACGCTGGGATTTCTGATTATTATTATTACATGCTGGGATTTCTGATTATTATTATTACATGCTGGCATTTCTGATTATTATTATTATTACATGCTGGGATTTCTGATTATTATTATTACATGCTGGGATTTCTGATTATTATTATTATTACACGCTGGGATTTCTGATTATTATTATTACATGCTGGGATTTCTGATTATTATTATTACATGCTGGGATTTCTGATTATTATTATTATTACATGCTGGGATTTCTGATTATTATTATTATTACATGCTGGGATTTCTGATGATTATTATTACATGCTGGGATTTCTGATGATTATTATTACATGCTGGGATTTCTGATTATTATTATTATTACATGCTGGGATTTCTGATTATTATTATTATTACACGCTGGGATTTCTGATTATTATTATTATTATTACATGCTGGGATTTCTGATTATTATTATTACATGCTGGGATTTCTGATTATTATTATTATTACATGCTGGGATTTCTGATTATTATTATTATTATTATTACACGCTGGGATTTCTGATTATTATTATTACATGCTGGGATTTCTGATTATTATTATTACATGCTGGGATTTCTGATTATTATTATTACATGCTGGGATTTCTGATTATTATTATTATTACATGCTGGGATTTCTGATTATTATTACACGCTGGGATTTCTGATTATTATTATTACATGCTGGGATTTCTGATTATTATTATTATTACTACATGCTGGGATTTCTGATTATTATTACACGCTGGGATTTCTGATTATTATTATTACATGCTGGGATTTCTGATTATTATTATTACATGCTGGGATTTCTGATTATTATTATTATTACATGCTGGGATTTCTGATTATTATTATTATTACATGCTGGGATTTCTGATTATTATTATTATTACATGCTGGGATTTCTGATTATTATTATTATTACATGCTGGGATTTCTGATTATTATTACACGCTGGGATTTCTGATTATTATTATTATTACATGCTGGGATTTCTGATTATTATTATTACATGCTGGGATTTCTGATTATTATTATTACATGCTGGGATTTCTGATTATTATTATTATTACATGCTGGGATTTCTGATTATTATTATTACATGCTGGGATTTCTGATTATTATTACATGCTGGGATTTCTGATTATTATTATTACATGCTGGGATTTCTGATTATTATTATTATTACATGCTGGGATTTCTGATTATTATTATTACATGCTGGGATTTCTGATTATTATTATTATTACATGCTGGGATTTCTGATTATTATTATTATTACATGCTGGGATTTCTGATGATTATTATTACATGCTGGGATTTCTGATTATTATTATTATTACATGCTGGGATTTCTGATTATTATTATTACACGCTGGGATTTCTGATTATTATTATTATTACATGCTGGGATTTCTGATTATTATTATTACATGCTGGCATTTCTGATTATTATTATTATTACATGCTGGGATTTCTGATTATTATTATTACATGCTGGGATTTCTGATTATTATTATTACATGCTGGGATTTCTGATTATTATTATTATTACACGCTGGGATTTCTGATTATTATTATTACATGCTGGGATTTCTGATTATTATTATTATTACATGCTGGGATTTCTGATTATTATTATTACATGCTGGGATTTCTGATTATTATTATTACATGCTGGGATTTCTGATTATTATTATTATTACATGCTGGGATTTCTGATTATTATTATTACATGCTGGGATTTCTGATTATTATTATTACATGCTGGGATTTCTGATTATTATTATTATTACATGCTGGGATTTCTGATTATTATTATTATTACATGCTGGGATTTCTGATTATTATTATTACATGCTGGGATTTCTGATTATTATTATTACATGCTGGGATTTCTGATTATTATTATTATTACACGCTGGGATTTCTGATTATTATTATTATTACACGCTGGGATTTCTGATTATTATTATTATTACACGCTGGGATTTCTGATTATTATTATTATTACATGCTGGGATTTCTGATTATTATTACATGCTGGGATTTCTGATTATTATTATTATTACATGCTGGGATTTCTGATTATTATTATTACACGCTGGGATTTCTGATTATTATTATTATTACACGCTGGGATTTCTGATTATTATTATTATTACATGCTGGGATTTCTGATTATTATTATTATTACATGCTGGGATTTCTGATTATTATTATTATTACATGCTGGGATTTCTGATTATTATTATTATTACACGCTGGGATTTCTGATTATTATTATTATTACATGCTGGGATTTCTGATTATTATTATTATTACATGCTGGGATTTCTGATTATTATTATTATTACATGCTGGGATTTCTGATTATTATTACATGCTGGGATTTCTGATTATTATTATTATTACATGCTGGGATTTCTGATTATTATTATTATTACATGCTGGGATTTCTGATTATTATTATTATTACATGCTGGGATTTCTGATTATTATTATTATTACACGCTGGGATTTCTGATTATTATTATTACATGCTGGGATTTCTGATTATTATTATTATTACACGCTGGGATTTCTGATTATTATTATTATTATTATTACATGCTGGGATTTCTGATTATTATTATTATCACATGCTGGGATTTCTGATTATTATTATTATTACACGCTGGGATTTCTGATTATTATTATTATTACATGCTGGGATTTCTGATTATTATTATTATTACATGCTGGGATTTCTGATTATTATTATTACACGCTGGGATTTCTGATTATTATTATTATTACACGCTGGGATTTCTGATTATTATTATTATTACATGCTGGGATTTCTGATTATTATTATTATTACATGCTGGGATTTCTGATTATTATTATTATTACATGCTGGGATTTCTGATTATTATTATTATTACACGCTGGGATTTCTGATTATTATTATTATTACATGCTGGGATTTCTGATTATTATTATTATTACATGCTGGGATTTCTGATTATTATTATTATTACATGCTGGGATTTCTGATTATTATTACATGCTGGGATTTCTGATTATTATTATTATTACATGCTGGGATTTCTGATTATTATTATTATTACATGCTGGGATTTCTGATTATTATTATTATTACATGCTGGGATTTCTGATTATTATTATTATTACACGCTGGGATTTCTGATTATTATTATTACATGCTGGGATTTCTGATTATTATTATTATTACACGCTGGGATTTCTGATTATTATTATTATTATTATTACATGCTGGGATTTCTGATTATTATTATTATTACATGCTGGGATTTCTGATTATTATTATTACATGCTGGGATTTCTGATTATTATTATTACACGCTGGGATTTCTGATTATTATTATTATTACACGCTGGCATTTCTGATTATTATTATTACATGCTGGGATTTCTGATTATTATTATTACATGCTGGGATTTCTGATTATTATTATTATTATTACATGCTGGGATTTCTGATTATTATTATTATTACATGCTGGGATTTCTGATTATTATTATTATTACATGCTGGGATTTCTGATTATTATTATTATTACATGCTGGGATTTCTGATTATTATTATTACATGCTGGGATTTCTGATTATTATTATTACAGGCTGGGATTTCTGATTATTATTATTATTACATGCTGGGATTTCTGATTATTATTATTACATGCTGGGATTTCTGATTATTATTATTACATGCTGGGATTTCTGATTATTATTATTACATGCTGGGATTTCTGATTATTATTATTATTACATGCTGGGATTTCTGATTATTATTATTACATGCTGGGATTTCTGATTATTATTATTATTACATGCTGGGATTTCTGATTATTATTATTATTACATGCTGGGATTTCTGATTATTATTATTACACGCTGGGATTTCTGATTATTATTATTACATGCTGGGATTTCTGATTATTATTATTATTACATGCTGGGATTTCTGATTATTATTACACGCTGGGATTTCTGATTATTATTATTATTACACGCTGGGATTTCTGATTATTATTATTATTACATGCTGGGATTTCTGATTATTATTATTATTACACGCTGGGATTTCTGATTATTATTATTATTACATGCTGGGATTTCTGATTATTATTATTATTACATGCTGGGATTTCTGATTATTATTATTACATGCTGGGATTTCTGATTATTATTACATGCTGGGATTTCTGATTATTATTATTATTACATGCTGGGATTTCTGATTATTATTATTACATGCTGGGATTTCTGATTATTATTATTACATGCTGGGATTTCTGATTATTATTATTATTACATGCTGGGATTTCTGATTATTATTACATGCTGGGATTTCTGATTATTATTATTATTACACGCTGGGATTTCTGATTATTATTATTATTACATGCTGGGATTTCTGATTATTATTATTATTACATGCTGGGATTTCTGATTATTATTATTACACGCTGGGATTTCTGATTATTATTATTACATGCTGGCATTTCTGATTATTATTATTATTACATGCTGGGATTTCTGATTATTATTACATGCTGGGATTTCTGATTATTATTATTATTACACGCTGGGATTTCTGATTATTATTATTACATGCTGGGATTTCTGATTATTATTATTACATGCTGGGATTTCTGATTATTATTATTACATGCTGGGATTTCTGATTATTATTATTACATGCTGGGATTTCTGATTATTATTATTATTACATGCTGGGATTTCTGATTATTATTATTATTACATGCTGGGATTTCTGATTATTATTATTACATGCTGGGATTTCTGATTATTATTATTATTACACGCTGGGATTTCTGATTATTATTATTATTACATGCTGGGATTTCTGATTATTATTACATGCTGGGATTTCTGATTATTATTATTACATGCTGGGATTTCTGATTATTATTATTACATGCTGGGATTTCTGATTATTATTATTACACGCTGGGATTTCTGATTATTATTATTATTACATGCTGGGATTTCTGATTATTATTATTACATGCTGGGATTTCTGATTATTATTATTATTACATGCTGGGATTTCTGATTATTATTATTATTATTATTACATGCTGGGATTTCTGATTATTATTATTACATGCTGGGATTTCTGATTATTATTATTATTACATGCTGGGATTTCTGATTATTATTATTATTACACGCTGGGATTTCTGATTATTATTATTACACGCTGGGATTTCTGATTATTATTATTATTACATGCTGGGATTTCTGATGATTATTATTACATGCTGGGATTTCTGATTATTATTATTATTACATGCTGGGATTTCTGATTATTATTATTATTACATGCTGGGATTTCTGATTATTATTATTACATGCTGGGATTTCTGATTATTATTATTACATGCTGGGATTTCTGATTATTATTATTATTACATGCTGGGATTTCTGATTATTATTATTACATGCTGGGATTTCTGATTATTATTATTATTACATGCTGGGATTTCTGATTATTATTATTATTACATGCTGGGATTTCTGATTATTATTATTACATGCTGGGATTTCTGATTATTATTATTATTATTACATGCTGGGATTTCTGATTATTATTATTATTACATGCTGGGATTTCTGATTATTATTACATGCTGGGATTTCTGATTATTATCACACGCTGGGATTTCTGATTATTATACGCTGGGATGATTGCTTAATGTTCGAAACTAAAAAGTAGTAGCTAATTTTTTTCCTCTAAAGATTTAAAGGAAAATCTCTTCATAAGGTTTGGATTATTCTATAGAAAACTTCTGACTACCGGCGTAGCCTTCGCCTAAGAGGTGGCAGTGGTCCCTGTGCTGATGATACTAGGCTGACATGAACATTAACATTACACAGATTCGATGATCTGCTTATTCTTACCTGAGGGGCAGGTGGAGTAGGGGGATCGATCGTTAACATAGGTGCAGTCAAGCTTTAAATTTGTAATGTGTTGAGACACTGAAAAAAAGAAAATATTATCACACTCCTCCTGTAATATACATCACCAAATACAAGGACTTCAGAACCCAAGGTCTTCCGCTGATGTCATCAGATGTTACATGGGGGTCATATGAGTAAAGCTTGAATCTGATGGTTTTGGAATAATTTTGCCCCCCCACCACCTTGCAATTACTGTGATTGAGACACGTGGGAAGATAATTTTTCATACCTATTGATCGTAAAGCATCATCAACACTGCAGCGACTATCACCAGTCACCAGAGCCACTACTAGGAGCAGGACGACAGCAGAAATATAGAACTTCATTCTCTAATACGGCTCAGATTCAACAACCTGCAGAAAAATAAGGAGAGATTATGAAGATATCCAGCGAAAGATTCCAGCAGCAAACCTAAGACAATGCTCACCAGCCTCGGAGATGATTCCACCCTCCCCCGCCCATCTGCCGCCTTTATATAGGGTTAATGATCCCCATCAATCACTGACTCCCATGTTATTACCGCAGGCGTGGACCCAGGGCGGACTGTTATTAGGATCACCACCTGTTATTACAAACTATTTCTGGAAAACAAATGGGACAGGAACATGTTAGGCTTCTATTTCACAGCTGATTGTAGCCTTGAGCTTGGGCAGATCTGTTCATATTACAGGATGATCTCACCCATTGTCCCTTAGTAAATCGCTGGTGTGCCCGTCCTCACACTATAAGGGACCCATATGCAAATCCCAACCTTTTACAATTTCATTCTCAAGGTTATAGGCTGTGTTTTAGAAAAAATATGTTTGCTTTCTTCCGGAAACAGCGCCACCCTTGTCAACAGGTTGTATGTGGTATTGCAGCTTGACCCTAGACCCTATATAATACAGGAAGACGATATGTACTAGAATGTCAGATATGTATATATACAGAGACCTCCGTCTACTACATGGAGGATTATATACAGACCTCTCATCACTGCTATATAATACAGGAAGACGATATATACTAGAATGTCAGATATGTGTATATATACAGAGACCCCCGTCTACTACATGGAGGATTATATACAGACCTCTCATCACTGCTATATAATACAGGAAGACGATATATACTAGAATGTCAGATATGTATATATACAGAGACCTCCGTCTACTACATGGAGGATTATATACAGACCTCTCATCACTGCTATATAATACAGGAAGACGATATATACTAGAATGTCAGATATGTGTATATACAGAGACCCCCGTCTACTACATGGAGGATTATATACAGGACCCCTCATCACTGCTATATAATACAGGAAGACGATATATACTAGAATGTCAGATATGTGTATATACAGAGACCCCCGTCTACTACATGGAGGATTATATACAGACCTCTCATCACTGCTATATAATACAGGAAGACGATATATACTAGAATGTCAGATATGTGTATATATACAGAGACCTCCGTCTACTACATGGAGGATTATATACAGACCTCTCATCACTGCTATATAATACAGGAAGACGATATATACTAGAATGTCAGATATGTGTATATATACAGAGACCTCCGTCTACTACATGGAGGATTATATACAGACCCCTCATCACTGCTATATAATACAGGAAGACGATATGTACTAGAATGTCAGATATGTGTATATACAGAGACCTCCGTCTACTACATGGAGGATTATATACAGACCTCTCATCACTGCTATATAATACAGGAAGACGATATATACTAGAATGTCAGATATGTGTATATATACAGAGACCCCCGTCTACTACATGGAGGATTATATACAGACCTCTCATCACTGCTATATAATACAGGAAGACGATATATACTAGAATGTCAGATATGTGTATATACAGAGACCTCCGTCTACTACATGGAGGATTATATACAGACCCCTCATCACTGCTATATAATACAGGAAGACGATATATACTAGAATGTCAGATATGTATATATACAGAGACCCCCGTCTACTACATGGAGGATTATATACAGACCCCTCATCACTGCTATATAATACAGGAAGACGATATATACTAGAATGTCAGATATGTATATATACAGAGACCTCCGTCTACTACATGGAGGATTATATACAGACCTCTCATCACTGCTATATAATACAGGAAGACGATATATACTAGAATGTCAGATATGTGTATATACAGAGACCCCCGTCTACTACATGGAGGATTATATACAGGACCCCTCATCACTGCTATATAATACAGGAAGACGATATATACTAGAATGTCAGATATGTGTATATACAGAGACCCCCGTCTACTACATGGAGGATTATATACAGACCTCTCATCACTGCTATATAATACAGGAAGACGATATATACTAGAATGTCAGATATGTGTATATATACAGAGACCTCCGTCTACTACATGGAGGATTATATACAGACCTCTCATCACTGCTATATAATACAGGAAGACGATATATACTAGAATGTCAGATATGTGTATATATACAGAGACCTCCGTCTACTACATGGAGGATTATATACAGACCTCTCATCACTGCTATATAATACAGGAAGACGATATATACTAGAATGTCAGATATGTGTATATACAGAGACCCCCGTCTACTACATGGAGGATTATATACAGACCCCTCATCACTGCTATATAATACAGGAAGACGATATATACTAGAATGTCAGATATGTGTATATACAGAGACCCCCGTCTACTACATGGAGGATTATATACAGGACCCCTCATCACTGCTATATAATACAGGAAGACGATATATACTAGAATGTCAGATATGTGTATATACAGAGACCCCCGTCTACTACATGGAGGATTATATACAGACCTCTCATCACTGCTATATAATACAGGAAGACGATATATACTAGAATGTCAGATATGTGTATATATACAGAGACCTCCGTCTACTACATGGAGGATTATATACAGACCTCTCATCACTGCTATATAATACAGGAAGACGATATATACTAGAATGTCAGATATGTGTATATATACAGAGACCTCCGTCTACTACATGGAGGATTATATACAGACCTCTCATCACTGCTATATAATACAGGAAGACGATATATACTAGAATGTCAGATATGTGTATATACAGAGACCCCCGTCTACTACATGGAGGATTATATACAGACCCCTCATCACTGCTATATAATACAGGAAGACGATATATACTAGAATGTCAGATATGTGTATATACAGAGACCTCCGTCTACTACATGGAGGATTATATACAGACCCCTCATCACTGCTATATAATACAGGAAGACGATATATACTAGAATGTCAGATATGTGTATATACAGAGACCCCCGTCTACTACATGGAGGATTATATACAGACCCCTCATCACTGCTATATAATACAGGAAGACGATATATACTAGAATGTCAGATATGTATATATACAGAGACCTCCGTCTACTACATGGAGGATTATATACAGGACCCCTCATCACTGCTATATAATACAGGAAGACGATATATACTAGAATGTCAGATATGTGTATATATACAGAGACCTCCGTCTACTACATGGAGGATTATATACAGACCCCTCATCACTGCTATATAATACAGGAAGACGATATATACTAGAATGTCAGATATGTGTATATATACAGAGACCTCCGTCTACTACATGGAGGATTATATACAGACCCCTCATCACTGCTATATAATACAGGAAGACGATATATACTAGAATGTCAGATATGTGTATATACAGAGACCTCCGTCTACTACATGGAGGATTATATACAGACCTCTCATCACTGCTATATAATACAAGAAGACGATATATACTAGAATGTCAGATATGTGTATATATACAGAGACCCCCGTCTACTACATGGAGGATTATATACAGACCTCTCATCACTGCTATATAATACAGGAAGACGATATATACTAGAATGTCAGATATGTGTATATACAGAGACCTCCGTCTACTACATGGAGGATTATATACAGACCCCTCATCACTGCTATATAATACAGGAAGACGATATATACTAGAATGTCAGATATGTGTATATACAGAGACCTCCGTCTACTACATGGAGGATTATATACAGACCCCTCATCACTGCTATATAATACAGGAAGACGATATATACTAGAATGTCAGATATGTATATATACAGAGACCTCCGTCTACTACATGGAGGATTATATACAGACCCCTCATCACTGCTATATAATACAGGAAGACGATATATACTAGAATGTCAGATATGTGTATATATACAGAGACCTCCGTCTACTACATGGAGGATTATATACAGACCTCTCATCACTGCTATATAATACAGGAAGACGATATATACTAGAATGTCAGATATGTGTATATACAGAGACCCCCGTCTACTACATGGAGGATTATATACAGACCTCTCATCACTGCTATATAATACAGGAAGACGATATATACTAGAATGTCAGATATGTGTATATATACAGAGACCCCCGTCTACTACATGGAGGATTATATACAGACCTCTCATCACTGCTATATAATACAGGAAGACGATATATACTAGAATGTCAGATATGTGTATATACAGAGACCCCCGTCTACTACATGGAGGATTATATACAGACCCCTCATCACTGCTATATAATACAGGAAGACGATATATACTAGAATGTCAGATATGTGTATATACAGAGACCCCCGTCTACTACATGGAGGATTATATACAGACCCCTCATCACTGCTATATAATACAGGAAGACGATATATACTAGAATGTCAGATATGTGTATATATACAGAGACCTCCGTCTACTACATGGAGGATTATATACAGACCCCTCATCACTGCTATATAATACAGGAAGACGATATATACTAGAATGTCAGATATGTGTATATACAGAGACCCCCGTCTACTACATGGAGGATTATATACAGACCCCTCATCACTGCTATATAATACAGGAAGACGATATATACTAGAATGTCAGATATGTGTATATACAGAGACCTCCGTCTACTACATGGAGGATTATATACAGACCCCTCATCACTGCTATATAATACAGGAAGACGATATATACTAGAATGTCAGATATGTGTATATACAGAGACCTCCGTCTACTACATGGAGGATTATATACAGACCCCTCATCACTGCTATATAATACAGGAAGACGATATATACTAGAATGTCAGATATGTGTATATACAGAGACCTCCGTCTACTACATGGAGGATTATATACAGACCTCTCATCACTGCTATATAATACAGGAAGACGATATATACTAGAATGTCAGATATGTGTATATATACAGAGACCTCCGTCTACTACATGGAGGATTATATACAGACCTCTCATCACTGCTATATAATACAGGAAGATGATATATACTAGAATGTCAGATATGTGTATATACAGAGACCCCCGTCTACTACATGGAGGATTATATACAGACCCCTCATCACTGCTATATAATACAGGAAGACGATATATACTAGAATGTCAGATATGTGTATATACAGAGACCCCCGTCTACTACATGGAGGATTATATACAGACCTCTCATCACTGCTATATAATACAGGAAGACGATATATACTAGAATGTCAGATATGTGTATATATACAGAGACCCCCGTCTACTACATGGAGGATTATATACAGACCTCTCATCACTGCTATATAATACAGGAAGACGATATATACTAGAATGTCAGATATGTGTATATACAGAGACCTCCGTCTACTACATGGAGGATTATATACAGACCTCTCATCACTGCTATATAATACAGGAAGACGATATATACTAGAATGTCAGATATGTGTATATATACAGAGACCCCCGTCTACTACATGGAGGATTATATACAGACCTCTCATCACTGCTATATAATACAGGAAGACGATATATACTAGAATGTCAGATATGTGTATATATACAGAGACCTCCGTCTACTACATGGAGGATTATATACAGACCCCTCATCACTGCTATATAATACAGGAAGACGATATATACTAGAATGTCAGATATGTGTATATATACAGAGACCTCCGTCTACTACATGGAGGATTATATACAGACCTCTCATCACTGCTATATAATACAGGAAGACGATATATACTAGAATGTCAGATATGTGTATATATACAGAGACCTCCGTCTACTACATGGAGGATTATATACAGACCCCTCATCACTGCTATATAATACAGGAAGACGATATATACTAGAATGTCAGATATGTGTATATACAGAGACCTCCGTCTACTACATGGAGGATTATATACAGACCTCTCATCACTGCTATATAATACAGGAAGACGATATATACTAGAATGTCAGATATGTGTATATATACAGAGACCTCCGTCTACTACATGGAGCATTATATACAGACCTCTCATCACTGCTATATAATACAGGAAGACGATATATACTAGAATGTCAGATATGTGTATATATACAGAGACCTCCGTCTACTACATGGAGGATTATATACAGACCCCTCATCACTGCTATATAATACAGGAAGACGATATATACTAGAATGTCAGATATGTGTATATACAGAGACCTCCGTCTACTACATGGAGGATTATATACAGACCTCTCATCACTGCTATATAATACAGGAAGACGATATATACTAGAATGTCAGATATGTGTATATACAGAGACCTCCGTCTACTACATGGAGGATTATATACAGACCTCTCATCACTGCTATATAATACAGGAAGACGATATATACTAGAATGTCAGATATGTGTATATATACAGAGACCCCCGTCTACTACATGGAGGATTATATACAGACCCCTCATCACTGCTATATAATACAGGAAGACGATATATACTAGAATGTCAGATATGTGTATATATACAGAGACCTCCGTCTACTACATGGAGGATTATATACAGACCCCTCATCACTGCTATATAATACAGGAAGACGATATATACTAGAATGTCAGATATGTGTATATATACAGAGACCTCCGTCTACTACATGGAGGATTATATACAGACCTCTCATCACTGCTATATAATACAGGAAGACGATATATACTAGAATGTCAGATATGTGTATATACAGAGACCTCCGTCTACTACATGGAGGATTATATACAGACCTCTCATCACTGCTATATAATACAGGAAGACGATATATACTAGAATGTCAGATATGTGTATATATACAGAGACCTCCGTCTACTACATGGAGGATTATATACAGACCTCTCATCACTGCTATATAATACAGGAAGACGATATATACTAGAATGTCAGATATGTGTATATACAGAGACCCCCGTCTACTACATGGAGGATTATATACAGACCCCTCATCACTGCTATATAATACAGGAAGACGATATATACTAGAATGTCAGATATGTATATATACAGAGACCTCCGTCTACTACATGGAGGATTATATACAGGACCCCTCATCACTGCTATATAATACAGGAAGACGATATATACTAGAATGTCAGATATGTGTATATACAGAGACCTCCGTCTACTACATGGAGGATTATATACAGACCTCTCATCACTGCTATATAATACAGGAAGACGATATATACTAGAATGTCAGATATGTGTATATATACAGAGACCTCCGTCTACTACATGGAGGATTATATACAGGACCCCTCATCACTGCTATATAATACAGGAAGACGATATATACTAGAATGTCAGATATGTGTATATACAGAGACCCCCGTCTACTACATGGAGGATTATATACAGACCTCTCATCACTGCTATATAATACAGGAAGACGATATATACTAGAATGTCAGATATGTGTATATACAGAGACCTCCGTCTACTACATGGAGGATTATATACAGACCCCTCATCACTGCTATATAATACAGGAAGACGATATATACTAGAATGTCAGATATGTGTATATACAGAGACCCCCGTCTACTACATGGAGGATTATATACAGACCTCTCATCACTGCTATATAATACAGGAAGACGATATATACTAGAATGTCAGATATGTGTATATATACAGAGACCTCCGTCTACTACATGGAGGATTATATACAGACCTCTCATCACTGCTATATAATACAGGAAGACGATATATACTAGAATGTCAGATATGTGTATATATACAGAGACCTCCGTCTACTACATGGAGGATTATATACAGACCCCTCATCACTGCTATATAATACAGGAAGACGATATATACTAGAATGTCAGATATGTGTATATATACAGAGACCCCCGTCTACTACATGGAGGATTATATACAGACCCCTCATCACTGCTATATAATACAGGAAGACGATATATACTAGAATGTCAGATATGTGTATATACAGAGACCTCCGTCTACTACATGGAGGATTATATACAGACCTCTCATCACTGCTATATAATACAGGAAGACGATATATACTAGAATGTCAGATATGTGTATATATACAGAGACCCCCGTCTACTACATGGAGGATTATATACAGACCTCTCATCACTGCTATATAATACAGGAAGACGATATATACTAGAATGTCAGATATGTGTATATATACAGAGACCTCCGTCTACTACATGGAGGATTATATACAGACCTCTCATCACTGCTATATAATACAGGAAGACGATATATACTAGAATGTCAGATATGTGTATATACAGAGACCCCCGTCTACTACATGGAGGATTATATACAGACCTCTCATCACTGCTATATAATACAGGAAGACGATATATACTAGAATGTCAGATATGTGTATATACAGAGACCTCCGTCTACTACATGGAGGATTATATACAGACCTCTCATCACTGCTATATAATACAGGAAGACGATATATACTAGAATGTCAGATATGTGTATATACAGAGACCTCCGTCTACTACATGGAGGATTATATACAGACCCCTCATCACTGCTATATAATACAGGAAGACGATATATACTAGAATGTCAGATATGTGTATATACAGAGACCCCCGTCTACTACATGGAGGATTATATACAGACCTCTCATCACTGCTATATAATACAGGAAGACGATATATACTAGAATGTCAGATATGTGTATATACAGAGACCTCCGTCTACTACATGGAGGATTATATACAGACCCCTCATCACTGCTATATAATACAGGAAGACGCTATATACTAGAATGTCAGATATGTGTATATACAGAGACCCCCGTCTACTACATGGAGGATTATATACAGACCCCTCATCACTGCTATATAATACAGGAAGACGATATATACTAGAATGTCAGATATGTGTATATACAGAGACCCCCGTCTACTACATGGAGGATTATATACAGACCCCTCATCACTGCTATATAATACAGGAAGACGATATATACTAGAATGTCAGATATGTGTATATACAGAGACCTCCGTCTACTACATGGAGGATTATATACAGACCTCTCATCACTGCTATATAATACAGGAAGACGATATATACTAGAATGTCAGATATGTGTATATACAGAGACCCCCGTCTACTACATGGAGGATTATATACAGACCCCTCATCACTGCTATATAATACAGGAAGACGATATATACTAGAATGTCAGATATGTGTATATACAGAGACCCCCGTCTACTACATGGAGGATTATATACAGACCTCTCATCACTGCTATATAATACAGGAAGACGATATATACTAGAATGTCAGATATGTGTATATACAGAGACCCCCGTCTACTACATGGAGGATTATATACAGACCCCTCATCACTGCTATATAATACAGGAAGACGATATATACTAGAATGTCAGATATGTGTATATACAGAGACCTCCGTCTACTACATGGAGGATTATATACAGACCCCTCATCACTGCTATATAATACAGGAAGACGATATATACTAGAATGTCAGATATGTGTGTATATACAGAGACCCCCGTCTACTACATGGAGGATTATATACAGACCCCTCATCACTGCTATATAATACAGGAAGACGATATATACTAGAATGTCAGATATGTGTATATACAGAGACCTCCGTCTACTACATGGAGGATTATATACAGACCTCTCATCACTGCTATATAATACAGGAAGACGATATATACTAGAATGTCAGATATGTGTATATACAGAGACCCCCGTCTACTACATGGAGGATTATATACAGACCCCTCATCACTGCTATATAATACAGGAAGACGATATATACTAGAATGTCAGATATGTGTATATACAGAGACCCCCGTCTACTACATGGAGGATTATATACAGACCCCTCATCACTGCTATATAATACAGGAAGACGATATATACTAGAATGTCAGATATGTGTATATACAGAGACCCCCGTCTACTACATGGAGGATTATATACAGACCTCTCATCACTGCTATATAATACAGGAAGACGATATATACTAGAATGTCAGATATGTGTGTATACAGAGACCCCCGTCTACTACATGGAGGATTATATACAGACATCTCATCACTGCTATATAATACAGGAAGACGATATATACTAGAATGTCAGATATGTGTATATACAGAGACCTCCGTCTACTACATGGAGGATTATATACAGACCCCTCATCACTGCTATATAATACAGGAAGACGATATATACTAGAATGTCAGATATGTGTATATACAGAGACCCCCGTCTACTACATGGAGGATTATATACAGACCCCTCATCACTGCTATATAATACAGGAAGACGATATATACTAGAATGTCAGATATGTGTATATACAGAGACCTCCGTCTACTACATGGAGGATTATATACAGACCCCTCATCACTGCTATATAATACAGGAAGACGATATATACTAGAATGTCAGATATGTGTATATATACAGAGACCTCCGTCTACTACATGGAGGATTATATACAGACCCCTCATCACTGCTATATAATACAGGAAGACGATATATACTAGAATGTCAGATATGTGTATATACAGAGACCTCCGTCTACTACATGGAGGATTATATACAGACCCCTCATCACTGCTATATAATACAGGAAGACGATATGTACTAGAATGTCAGATATGTGTATATACAGAGACCTCCGTCTACTACATGGAGGATTATATACAGACCTCTCATCACTGCTATATAATACAGGAAGACGATATATACTAGAATGTCAGATATGTGTATATACAGAGACCCCCGTCTACTACATGGAGGATTATATACAGACCTCTCATCACTGCTATATAATACAGGAAGACGATATATACTAGAATGTCAGATATGTGTATATATACAGAGACCCCCGTCTAGTACATGGAGGATTATATACAGACCTCTCATCACTGCTATATAATACAGGAAGACGATATGTACTAGAATGTCAGATATGTGTATATACAGAGACCCCCGTCTACTACATGGAGGATTATATACAGACCTCTCATCACTGCTATATAATACAGGAAGACGATATATACTAGAATGTCAGATATGTGTATATACAGAGACCTCCGTCTACTACATGGAGGATTATATACAGACCTCTCATCACTGCTATATAATACAGGAAGACGATATATACTAGAATGTCAGATATGTGTATATATACAGAGACCTCCGTCTACTACATGGAGGATTATATACAGACCTCTCATCACTGCTATATAATACAGGAAGACGATATATACTAGAATGTCAGATATGTGTATATATACAGAGACCTCCGTCTACTACATGGAGGATTATATACAGACCCCTCATCACTGCTATATAATACAGGAAGACGATATATACTAGAATGTCAGATATGTGTATATACAGAGACCTCCGTCTACTACATGGAGGATTATATACAGACCTCTCATCACTGCTATATAATACAGGAAGACGATATATACTAGAATGTCAGATATGTGTATATATACAGAGACCTCCGTCTACTACATGGAGGATTATATACAGGACCCCTCATCACTGCTATATAATACAGGAAGACGATATATACTAGAATGTCAGATATGTGTATATATACAGAGACCCCCGTCTACTACATGGAGGATTATATACAGACCTCTCATCACTGCTATATAATACAGGAAGACGATATATACTAGAATGTCAGATATGTGTATATATACAGAGACCTCCGTCTACTACATGGAGGATTATATACAGACCTCTCATCACTGCTATATAATACAGGAAGACGATATATACTAGAATGTCAGATATGTGTATATACAGAGACCCCCGTCTACTACATGGAGGATTATATACAGACCCCTCATCACTGCTATATAATACAGGAAGACGATATATACTAGAATGTCAGATATGTATATATACAGAGACCTCCGTCTACTACATGGAGGATTATATACAGGACCCCTCATCACTGCTATATAATACAGGAAGACGATATATACTAGAATGTCAGATATGTGTATATACAGAGACCTCCGTCTACTACATGGAGGATTATATACAGACCTCTCATCACTGCTATATAATACAGGAAGACGATATATACTAGAATGTCAGATATGTGTATATATACAGAGACCTCCGTCTACTACATGGAGGATTATATACAGGACCCCTCATCACTGCTATATAATACAGGAAGACGATATATACTAGAATGTCAGATATGTGTATATACAGAGACCCCCGTCTACTACATGGAGGATTATATACAGACCTCTCATCACTGCTATATAATACAGGAAGACGATATATACTAGAATGTCAGATATGTGTATATACAGAGACCTCCGTCTACTACATGGAGGATTATATACAGACCCCTCATCACTGCTATATAATACAGGAAGACGATATATACTAGAATGTCAGATATGTGTATATACAGAGACCCCCGTCTACTACATGGAGGATTATATACAGACCTCTCATCACTGCTATATAATACAGGAAGACGATATATACTAGAATGTCAGATATGTGTATATATACAGAGACCTCCGTCTACTACATGGAGGATTATATACAGACCTCTCATCACTGCTATATAATACAGGAAGACGATATATACTAGAATGTCAGATATGTGTATATACAGAGACCCCCGTCTACTACATGGAGGATTATATACAGACCCCTCATCACTGCTATATAATACAGGAAGACGATATATACTAGAATGTCAGATATGTGTATATATACAGAGACCTCCGTCTACTACATGGAGGATTATATACAGACCTCTCATCACTGCTATATAATACAGGAAGACGATATATACTAGAATGTCAGATATGTGTATATACAGAGACCCCCGTCTACTACATGGAGGATTATATACAGACCCCTCATCACTGCTATATAATACAGGAAGACGATATATACTAGAATGTCAGATATGTGTATATATACAGAGACCCCCGTCTACTACATGGAGGATTATATACAGACCCCTCATCACTGCTATATAATACAGGAAGACGATATATACTAGAATGTCAGATATGTGTATATACAGAGACCCCCGTCTACTACATGGAGGATTATATACAGACCTCTCATCACTGCTATATAATACAGGAAGACGATATATACTAGAATGTCAGATATGTGTATATATACAGAGACCCCCGTCTACTACATGGAGGATTATATACAGACCCCTCATCACTGCTATATAATACAGGAAGACGATATATACTAGAATGTCAGATATGTGTATATACAGAGACCCCCGTCTACTACATGGAGGATTATATACAGACCTCTCATCACTGCTATATAATACAGGAAGACGATATATACTAGAATGTCAGATATGTGTATATACAGAGACCTCCGTCTACTACATGGAGGATTATATACAGACCTCTCATCACTGCTATATAATACAGGAAGACGATATATACTAGAATGTCAGATATGTGTATATATACAGAGACCCCCGTCTACTACATGGAGGATTATATACAGACCTCTCATCACTGCTATATAATACAGGAAGACGATATATACTAGAATGTCAGATATGTGTATATACAGAGACCTCCGTCTACTACATGGAGGATTATATACAGGACCTCTCATCACTGCTATATAATACAGGAAGACGATATATACTAGAATGTCAGATATGTGTATATACAGAGACCCCCGTCTACTACATGGAGGATTATATACAGACCCCTCATCACTGCTATATAATACAGGAAGACGATATATACTAGAATGTCAGATATGTGTATATACAGAGACCTCCGTCTACTACATGGAGGATTATATACAGACCTCTCATCACTGCTATATAATACAGGAAGACGATATATACTAGAATGTCAGATATGTGTATATATACAGAGACCCCCGTCTACTACATGGAGGATTATATACAGACCCCTCATCACTGCTATATAATACAGGAAGACGATATATACTAGAATGTCAGATATGTGTATATATACAGAGACCCCCGTCTACTACATGGAGGATTATATACAGACCCCTCATCACTGCTATATAATACAGGAAGACGATATATACTAGAATGTCAGATATGTGTATATACAGAGACCTCCGTCTACTACATGGAGGATTATATACAGACCTCTCATCACTGCTATATAATACAGGAAGACGATATATACTAGAATGTCAGATATGTGTATATACAGAGACCCCCGTCTACTACATGGAGGATTATATACAGACCTCTCATCACTGCTATATAATACAGGAAGACGATATATACTAGAATGTCAGATATGTGTATATACAGAGACCTCCGTCTACTACATGGAGGATTATATACAGACCTCTCATCACTGCTATATAATACAGGAAGACGATATATACTAGAATGTCAGATATGTGTATATACAGAGACCTCCGTCTACTACATGGAGGATTATATACAGACCCCTCATCACTGCTATATAATACAGGAAGACGATATATACTAGAATGTCAGATATGTGTATATACAGAGACCCCCGTCTACTACATGGAGGATTATATACAGACCTCTCATCACTGCTATATAATACAGGAAGACGATATATACTAGAATGTCAGATATGTGTATATACAGAGACCTCCGTCTACTACATGGAGGATTATATACAGACCCCTCATCACTGCTATATAATACAGGAAGACGCTATATACTAGAATGTCAGATATGTGTATATACAGAGACCCCCGTCTACTACATGGAGGATTATATACAGACCCCTCATCACTGCTATATAATACAGGAAGACGATATATACTAGAATGTCAGATATGTGTATATACAGAGACCCCCGTCTACTACATGGAGGATTATATACAGACCCCTCATCACTGCTATATAATACAGGAAGACGATATATACTAGAATGTCAGATATGTGTATATATACAGAGACCTCCGTCTACTACATGGAGGATTATATACAGGACCTCTCATCACTGCTATATAATACAGGAAGACGATATATACTAGAATGTCAGATATGTGTATATACAGAGACCCCCGTCTACTACATGGAGGATTATATACAGACCTCTCATCACTGCTATATAATACAGGAAGACGATATATACTAGAATGTCAGATATGTGTATATATACAGAGACCTCCGTCTACTACATGGAGGATTATATACAGACCTCTCATCACTGCTATATAATACAGGAAGACGATATATACTAGAATGTCAGATATGTGTATATATACAGAGACCCCCGTCTACTACATGGAGGATTATATACAGACCTCTCATCACTGCTATATAATACAGGAAGACGATATATACTAGAATGTCAGATATGTGTATATATACAGAGACCTCCGTCTACTACATGGAGGATTATATACAGACCTCTCATCACTGCTATATAATACAGGAAGACGATATATACTAGAATGTCAGATATGTGTATATACAGAGACCCCCGTCTACTACATGGAGGATTATATACAGACCCCTCATCACTGCTATATAATACAGGAAGACGATATATACTAGAATGTCAGATATGTGTATATACAGAGACCCCCGTCTACTACATGGAGGATTATATACAGACCTCTCATCACTGCTATATAATACAGGAAGACGATATATACTAGAATGTCAGATATGTGTATATACAGAGACCTCCGTCTACTACATGGAGGATTATATACAGACCCCTCATCACTGCTATATAATACAGGAAGACGATATATACTAGAATGTCAGATATGTATATATACAGAGACCTCCGTCTACTACATGGAGGATTATATACAGACCCCTCATCACTGCTATATAATACAGGAAGACGATATATACTAGAATGTCAGATATGTGTATATATACAGAGACCTCCGTCTACTACATGGAGGATTATATACAGACCTCTCATCACTGCTATATAATACAGGAAGACGATATATACTAGAATGTCAGATATGTGTATATACAGAGACCTCCGTCTACTACATGGAGGATTATATACAGACCCCTCATCACTGCTATATAATACAGGAAGACGATATATACTAGAATGTCAGATATGTGTATATACAGAGACCCCCGTCTACTACATGGAGGATTATATACAGACCCCTCATCACTGCTATATAATACAGGAAGACGATATATACTAGAATGTCAGATATGTGTATATACAGAGACCCCCGTCTACTACATGGAGGATTATATACAGACCCCTCATCACTGCTATATAATACAGGAAGACGATATATACTAGAATGTCAGATATGTGTATATACAGAGACCTCCGTCTACTACATGGAGGATTATATACAGACCCCTCATCACTGCTATATAATACAGGAAGACGATATATACTAGAATGTCAGATATGTGTATATACAGAGACCTCCGTCTACTACATGGAGGATTATATACAGACCCCTCATCACTGCTATATAATACAGGAAGACGATATATACTAGAATGTCAGATATGTGTATATATACAGAGACCTCCGTCTACTACATGGAGGATTATATACAGACCTCTCATCACTGCTATATAATACAGGAAGACGATATATACTAGAATGTCAGATATGTGTATATACAGAGACCTCCGTCTACTACATGGAGGATTATATACAGACCCCTCATCACTGCTATATAATACAGGAAGACGATATGTACTAGAATGTCAGATATGTGTATATACAGAGACCTCCGTCTACTACATGGAGGATTATATACAGACCTCTCATCACTGCTATATAATACAGGAAGACGATATATACTAGAATGTCAGATATGTGTATATACAGAGACCCCCGTCTACTACATGGAGGATTATATACAGACCTCTCATCACTGCTATATAATACAGGAAGACGATATATACTAGAATGTCAGATATGTGTATATATACAGAGACCCCCGTCTAGTACATGGAGGATTATATACAGACCTCTCATCACTGCTATATAATACAGGAAGACGATATGTACTAGAATGTCAGATATGTGTATATACAGAGACCCCCGTCTACTACATGGAGGATTATATACAGACCTCTCATCACTGCTATATAATACAGGAAGACGATATATACTAGAATGTCAGATATGTGTATATACAGAGACCTCCGTCTACTACATGGAGGATTATATACAGACCTCTCATCACTGCTATATAATACAGGAAGACGATATATACTAGAATGTCAGATATGTGTATATACAGAGACCTCCGTCTACTACATGGAGGATTATATACAGACCTCTCATCACTGCTATATAATACAGGAAGACGATATATACTAGAATGTCAGATATGTGTGTATATACAGAGACCCCCGTCTACTACATGGAGGATTATATACAGACCTCTCATCACTGCTATATAATACAGGAAGACGATATATACTAGAATGTCAGATATGTGTATATATACAGAGACCTCCGTCTACTACATGGAGGATTATATACAGACCTCTCATCACTGCTATATAATACAGGAAGACGATATATACTAGAATGTCAGATATGTGTATATACAGAGACCCCCGTCTACTACATGGAGGATTATATACAGACCCCTCATCACTGCTATATAATACAGGAAGACGATATATACTAGAATGTCAGATATGTGTATATATACAGAGACCTCCGTCTACTACATGGAGGATTATATACAGACCTCTCATCACTGCTATATAATACAGGAAGACGATATATACTAGAATGTCAGATATGTATATATACAGAGACCTCCGTCTACTACATGGAGGATTATATACAGACCCCTCATCACTGCTATATAATACAGGAAGACGATATATACTAGAATGTCAGATATGTGTATATACAGAGACCTCCGTCTACTACATGGAGGATTATATACAGACCCCTCATCACTGCTATATAATACAGGAAGACGATATATACTAGAATGTCAGATATGTGTATATACAGAGACCCCCGTCTACTACATGGAGGATTATATACAGACCTCTCATCACTGCTATATAATACAGGAAGACGATATATACTAGAATGTCAGATATGTGTATATATACAGAGACCTCCGTCTACTACATGGAGGATTATATACAGACCTCTCATCACTGCTATATAATACAGGAAGACGATATATACTAGAATGTCAGATATGTGTATATACAGAGACCTCCGTCTACTACATGGAGGATTATATACAGACCCCTCATCACTGCTATATAATACAGGAAGACGATATATACTAGAATGTCAGATATGTGTATATACAGAGACCTCCGTCTACTACATGGAGGATTATATACAGACCTCTCATCACTGCTATATAATACAGGAAGACGATATATACTAGAATGTCAGATATGTGTATATATACAGAGACCTCCGTCTACTACATGGAGGATTATATACAGACCCCTCATCACTGCTATATAATACAGGAAGACGATATATACTAGAATGTCAGATATGTGTATATACAGAGACCCCCGTCTACTACATGGAGGATTATTTACAGACCTCTCATCACTGCTATATAATACAGGAAGACGATATATACTAGAATGTCAGATATGTATATATACAGAGACCTCCGTCTACTACATGGGGGATTATATACAGACCCCTCATCACTGCTATATAATACAGGAAGACGATATATACTAGAATGTCAGATATGTGTATATATACAGAGACCCCCGTCTACTACATGGAGGATTATATACAGACCCCTCATCACTGCTATATAATACAGGAAGACGATATATACTAGAATGTCAGATATGTGTATATACAGAGACCCCCGTCTACTACATGGAGGATTATATACAGGACCTCTCATCACTGCTATATAATACAGGAAGACGATATATACTAGAATGTCAGATATGTGTATATATACAGAGACCTCCGTCTACTACATGGAGGATTATATACAGACCTCTCATCACTGCTATATAATACAGGAAGACGATATATACTAGAATGTCAGATATGTGTATATACAGAGACCCCCGTCTACTACATGGAGGATTATATACAGACCCCTCATCACTGCTATATAATACAGGAAGACGATATATACTAGAATGTCAGATATGTGTATATACAGAGACCCCCGTCTACTACATGGAGGATTATATACAGACCTCTCATCACTGCTATATAATACAGGAAGACGATATATACTAGAATGTCAGATATGTGTATATACAGAGACCCCCGTCTACTACATGGAGGATTATATACAGACCCCTCATCACTGCTATATAATACAGGAAGACGATATATACTAGAATGTCAGATATGTGTATATACAGAGACCCCCGTCTACTACATGGAGGATTATATACAGGACCTCTCATCACTGCTATATAATACAGGAAGACGATATATACTAGAATGTCAGATATGTGTATATACAGAGACCTCCGTCTACTACATGGAGGATTATATACAGACCTCTCATCACTGCTATATAATACAGGAAGACGATATATACTAGAATGTCAGATATGTGTATATACAGAGACCTCCGTCTACTACATGGAGGATTATATACAGACCCCTCATCACTGCTATATAATACAGGAAGACGATATATACTAGAATGTCAGATATGTGTATATATACAGAGACCTCCGTCTACTACATGGAGGATTATATACAGACCTCTCATCACTGCTATATAATACAGGAAGACGATATATACTAGAATGTCAGATATGTGTATATATACAGAGACCCCCGTCTACTACATGGAGGATTATATACAGACCCCTCATCACTGCTATATAATACAGGAAGACGATATATACTAGAATGTCAGATATGTGTATATATACAGAGACCTCCGTCTACTACATGGAGGATTATATACAGACCTCTCATCACTGCTATATAATACAGGAAGACGATATATACTAGAATGTCAGATATGTGTATATACAGAGACCTCCGTCTACTACATGGAGGATTATATACAGACCTCTCATCACTGCTATATAATACAGGAAGACGATATATACTAGAATGTCAGATATGTGTATATACAGAGACCCCCGTCTACTACATGGAGGATTATATACAGACCCCTCATCACTGCTATATAATACAGGAAGACGATATATACTAGAATGTCAGATATGTGTATATACAGAGACCTCCGTCTACTACATGGAGGATTATATACAGACCCCTCATCACTGCTATATAATACAGGAAGACGATATATACTAGAATGTCAGATATGTGTATATATACAGAGACCTCCGTCTACTACATGGAGGATTATATACAGACCCCTCATCACTGCTATATAATACAGGAAGACGATATATACTAGAATGTCAGATATGTGTATATACAGAGACCTCCGTCTACTACATGGAGGATTATATACAGACCCCTCATCACTGCTATATAATACAGGAAGACGATATATACTAGAATGTCAGATATGTGTATATATACAGAGACCTCCGTCTACTACATGGAGGATTATATACAGACCTCTCATCACTGCTATATAATACAGGAAGACGATATATACTAGAATGTCAGATATGTGTATATACAGAGACCCCCGTCTACTACATGGAGGATTATATACAGACCTCTCATCACTGCTATATAATACAGGAAGACGATATATACTAGAATGTCAGATATGTGTGTATATACAGAGACCCCCGTCTACTACATGGAGGATTATATACAGACCCCTCATCACTGCTATATAATACAGGAAGACGATATATACTAGAATGTCAGATATGTGTATATATACAGAGACCTCCGTCTACTACATGGAGGATTATATACAGGACCTCTCATCACTGCTATATAATACAGGAAGACGATATATACTAGAATGTCAGATATGTGTATATACAGAGACCTCCGTCTACTACATGGAGGATTATATACAGACCTCTCATCACTGCTATATAATACAGGAAGACGATATATACTAGAATGTCAGATATGTGTATATATACAGAGACCTCCGTCTACTACATGGAGGATTATATACAGACCTCTCATCACTGCTATATAATACAGGAAGACGATATATACTAGAATGTCAGATATGTGTATATACAGAGACCTCCGTCTACTACATGGAGGATTATATACAGACCTCTCATCACTGCTATATAATACAGGGAGACGATATATACTAGAATGTCAGATATGTGTATATATACAGAGACCCCCGTCTACTACATGGAGGATTATATACAGACCTCTCATCACTGCTATATAATACAGGAAGACGATATATACTAGAATGTCAGATATGTGTATATACAGAGACCTCCGTCTACTACATGGAGGATTATATACAGACCTCTCATCACTGCTATATAATACAGGAAGACGATATATACTAGAATGTCAGATATGTGTATATACAGAGACCCCCGTCTACTACATGGAGGATTATATACAGACCTCTCATCACTGCTATATAATACAGGAAGACGATATATACTAGAATGTCAGATATGTGTATATACAGAGACCCCCGTCTACTACATGGAGGATTATATACAGACCTCTCATCACTGCTATATAATACAGGAAGACGATATATACTAGAATGTCAGATATGTGTATATACAGAGACCTCCGTCTACTACATGGAGGATTATATACAGACCCCTCATCACTGCTATATAATACAGGAAGACGATATATACTAGAATGTCAGATATGTGTATATATACAGAGACCTCCGTCTACTACATGGAGGATTATATACAGACCCCTCATCACTGCTATATAATACAGGAAGACGATATATACTAGAATGTCAGATATG
This sequence comes from Rhinoderma darwinii, assembly GCF_050947455.1. NCBI lineage: Eukaryota > Metazoa > Chordata > Amphibia > Anura > Rhinodermatidae > Rhinoderma > Rhinoderma darwinii. The sequence goes on along the minus strand of NW_027463374.1, from coordinate 9,713 downwards.
TGTATATATACAGAGACCTCCGTCTACTACATGGAGGATTATATACAGACCTCTCATCACTGCTATATAATACAGGAAGACGATATATACTAGAATGTCAGATATGTGTATATACAGAGACCTCCGTCTACTACATGGAGGATTATATACAGACCCCTCATCACTGCTATATAATACAGGAAGACGATATATACTAGAATGTCAGATATGTATATATACAGAGACCTCCGTCTACTACATGGAGGATTATATACAGACCTCTCATCACTGCTATATAATACAGGAAGACGATATATACTAGAATGTCAGATATGTATATATACAGAGACCTCCGTCTACTACATGGAGGATTATATACAGACCCCTCATCACTGCTATATAATACAGGAAGACGATATATACTAGAATGTCAGATATGTGTATATACAGAGACCCCCGTCTACTACATGGAGGATTATATACAGACCTCTCATCACTGCTATATAATACAGGAAGACGATATATACTAGAATGTCAGATATGTGTATATACAGAGACCCCCGTCTACTACATGGAGGATTATATACAGACCTCTCATCACTGCTATATAATACAGGAAGACGATATATACTAGAATGTCAGATATGTGTATATACAGAGACCTCCGTCTACTACATGGAGGATTATATACAGACCCCTCATCACTGCTATATAATACAGGAAGACGATATATACTAGAATGTCAGATATGTGTATATATACAGAGACCCCCGTCTACTACATGGAGGATTATATACAGACCTCTCATCACTGCTATATAATACAGGAAGACGATATATACTAGAATGTCAGATATGTGTATATATACAGAGACCTCCGTCTACTACATGGAGGATTATATACAGACCTCTCATCACTGCTATATAATACAGGAAGACGATATATACTAGAATGTCAGATATGTGTATATACAGAGACCTCCGTCTACTACATGGAGGATTATATACAGACCTCTCATCACTGCTATATAATACAGGAAGACGATATATACTAGAATGTCAGATATGTGTATATACAGAGACCCCCGTCTACTACATGGAGGATTATATACAGGACCTCTCATCACTGCTATATAATACAGGAAGACGATATATACTAGAATGTCAGATATGTGTATATACAGAGACCCCCGTCTACTACATGGAGGATTATATACAGACCTCTCATCACTGCTATATAATACAGGAAGACGATATATACTAGAATGTCAGATATGTGTATATACAGAGACCTCCGTCTACTACATGGAGGATTATATACAGACCTCTCATCACTGCTATATAATACAGGAAGACGATATATACTAGAATGTCAGATATGTGTATATACAGAGACCTCCGTCTACTACATGGAGGATTATATACAGACCCCTCATCACTGCTATATAATACAGGAAGACGATATATACTAGAATGTCAGATATGTGTATATATACAGAGACCTCCGTCTACTACATGGAGGATTATATACAGACCTCTCATCACTGCTATATAATACAGGAAGACGATATATACTAGAATGTCAGATATGTGTATATATACAGAGACCTCCGTCTACTACATGGAGGATTATATACAGACCTCTCATCACTGCTATATAATACAGGAAGACGATATATACTAGAATGTCAGATATGTGTATATACAGAGACCTCCGTCTACTACATGGAGGATTATATACAGACCTCTCATCACTGCTATATAATACAGGAAGACGATATATACTAGAATGTCAGATATGTGTATATACAGAGACCTCCGTCTACTACATGGAGGATTATATACAGACCTCTCATCACTGCTATATAATACAGGAAGACGATATATACTAGAATGTCAGATATGTGTATATATACAGAGACCTCCGTCTACTACATGGAGGATTATATACAGACCTCTCATCACTGCTATATAATACAGGAAGACGATATATACTAGAATGTCAGATATGTGTATATACAGAGACCTCCGTCTACTACATGGAGGATTATATACAGACCCCTCATCACTGCTATATAATACAGGAAGACGATATATACTAGAATGTCAGATATGTGTATATACAGAGACCTCCGTCTACTACATGGAGGATTATATACAGACCTCTCATCACTGCTATATAATACAGGAAGACGATATATACTAGAATGTCAGATATGTGTATATACAGAGACCCCCGTCTACTACATGGAGGATTATATACAGACCTCTCATCACTGCTATATAATACAGGAAGACGATATATACTAGAATGTCAGATATGTGTATATACAGAGACCCCCGTCTACTACATGGAGGATTATATACAGACCTCTCATCACTGCTATATAATACAGGAAGACGATATATACTAGAATGTCAGATATGTGTATATACAGAGACCTCCGTCTACTACATGGAGGATTATATACAGACCCCTCATCACTGCTATATAATACAGGAAGACGATATATACTAGAATGTCAGATATGTGTATATATACAGAGACCTCCGTCTACTACATGGAGGATTATATACAGACCTCTCATCACTGCTATATAATACAGGAAGACGATATATACTAGAATGTCAGATATGTGTATATACAGAGACCTCCGTCTACTACATGGAGGATTATATACAGACCCCTCATCACTGCTATATAATACAGGAAGACGCTATATACTAGAATGTCAGATATGTGTATATATACAGAGACCTCCGTCTACTACATGGAGGATTATATACAGACCTCTCATCACTGCTATATAATACAGGAAGACGATATATACTAGAATGTCAGATATGTGTATATACAGAGACCCCCGTCTACTACATGGAGGATTATATACAGATCTCTCATCACTGCTATATAATACAGGAAGACGATATATACTAGAATGTCAGATATGTGTATATATACAGAGACCCCCGTCTACTACATGGAGGATTATATACAGACCCCTCATCACTGCTATATAATACAGGAAGACGATATATACTAGAATGTCAGATATGTATATATACAGAGACCCCCGTCTACTACATGGAGGATTATATACAGACCTCTCATCACTGCTATATAATACAGGAAGACGATATATACTAGAATGTCAGATATGTGTATATACAGAGACCCCCGTCTACTACATGGAGGATTATATACAGACCCCTCATCACTGCTATATAATACAGGAAGACGATATATACTAGAATGTCAGATATGTGTATATACAGAGACCTCCGTCTACTACATGGAGGATTATATACAGACCCCTCATCACTGCTATATAATACAGGAAGACGATATATACTAGAATGTCAGATATGTGTATATATACAGAGACCTCCGTCTACTACATGGAGGATTATATACAGACCTCTCATCACTGCTATATAATACAGGAAGACGATATATACTAGAATGTCAGATATGTGTATATACAGAGACCCCCGTCTACTACATGGAGGATTATATACAGACCCCTCATCACTGCTATATAATACAGGAAGACGATATATACTAGAATGTCAGATATGTGTATATACAGAGACCCCCGTCTACTACATGGAGGATTATATACAGACCCCTCATCACTGCTATATAATACAGGAAGACGATATATACTAGAATGTCAGATATGTGTATATATACAGAGACCTCCGTCTACTACATGGAGGATTATATACAGACCTCTCATCACTGCTATATAATACAGGAAGACGATATATACTAGAATGTCAGATATGTGTATATACAGAGACCTCCGTCTACTACATGGAGGATTATATACAGACCCCTCATCACTGCTATATAATACAGGAAGACGCTATATACTAGAATGTCAGATATGTGTATATATACAGAGACCTCCGTCTACTACATGGAGGATTATATACAGACCCCTCATCACTGCTATATAATACAGGAAGACGATATATACTAGAATGTCAGATATGTGTATATACAGAGACCTCCGTCTACTACATGGAGGATTATATACAGACCTCTCATCACTGCTATATAATACAGGAAGACGATATATACTAGAATGTCAGATATGTGTATATATACAGAGACCCCCGTCTACTACATGGAGGATTATATACAGACCCCTCATCACTGCTATATAATACAGGAAGACGATATATACTAGAATGTCAGATATGTGTATATACAGAGACCTCCGTCTACTACATGGAGGATTATATACAGACCTCTCATCACTGCTATATAATACAGGAAGACGATATATACTAGAATGTCAGATATGTGTATATATACAGAGACCTCCGTCTACTACATGGAGGATTATATACAGACCCCTCATCACTGCTATATAATACAGGAAGACGATATATACTAGAATGTCAGATATGTGTGTATACAGAGACCTCCGTCTACTACATGGAGGATTATATACAGACCTCTCATCACTGCTATATAATACAGGAAGACGATATATACTAGAATGTCAGATATGTATATATACAGAGACCTCCGTCTACTACATGGAGGATTATATACAGACCTCTCATCACTGCTATATAATACAGGAAGACGATATATACTAGAATGTCAGATATGTGTATATACAGAGACCTCCGTCTACTACATGGAGGATTATATACAGACCCCTCATCACTGCTATATAATACAGGAAGACGATATATACTAGAATGTCAGATATGTGTATATATACAGAGACCCCCGTCTACTACATGGAGGATTATATACAGACCCCTCATCACTGCTATATAATACAGGAAGACGATATATACTAGAATGTCAGATATGTGTATATACAGAGACCTCCGTCTACTACATGGAGGATTATATACAGACCTCTCATCACTGCTATATAATACAGGAAGACGATATATACTAGAATGTCAGATATGTGTATATATACAGAGACCCCCGTCTACTACATGGAGGATTATATACAGACCCCTCATCACTGCTATATAATACAGGAAGACGATATATACTAGAATGTCAGATATGTGTATATACAGAGACCTCCGTCTACTACATGGAGGATTATATACAGACCCCTCATCACTGCTATATAATACAGGAAGACGATATATACTAGAATGTCAGATATGTGTATATACAGAGACCTCCGTCTACTACATGGAGGATTATATACAGACCTCTCATCACTGCTATATAATACAGGAAGACGATATATACTAGAATGTCAGATATGTGTATATACAGAGACCTCCGTCTACTACATGGAGGATTATATACAGACCTCTCATCACTGCTATATAATACAGGAAGACGATATATACTAGAATGTCAGATATGTGTATATACAGAGACCTCCGTCTACTACATGGAGGATTATATACAGACCTCTCATCACTGCTATATAATACAGGAAGACGATATATACTAGAATGTCAGATATGTGTATATATACAGAGACCCCCGTCTACTACATGGAGGATTATATACAGACCCCTCATCACTGCTATATAATACAGGAAGACGATATATACTAGAATGTCAGATATGTGTATATACAGAGACCTCCGTCTACTACATGGAGGATTATATACAGACCCCTCATCACTGCTATATAATACAGGAAGACGATATATACTAGAATGTCAGATATGTGTATATACAGAGACCTCCGTCTACTACATGGAGGATTATATACAGACCTCTCATCACTGCTATATAATACAGGAAGACGATATATACTAGAATGTCAGATATGTGTATATACAGAGACCTCCGTCTACTACATGGAGGATTATATACAGACCTCTCATCACTGCTATATAATACAGGAAGACGATATATACTAGAATGTCAGATATGTGTATATACAGAGACCTCCGTCTACTACATGGAGGATTATATACAGACCTCTCATCACTGCTATATAATACAGGAAGACGATATATACTAGAATGTCAGATATGTGTATATACAGAGACCCCCGTCTACTACATGGAGGATTATATACAGACCCCTCATCACTGCTATATAATACAGGAAGACGATATATACTAGAATGTCAGATATGTGTATATATACAGAGACCTCCGTCTACTACATGGAGGATTATATACAGACCCCTCATCACTGCTATATAATACAGGAAGACGATATATACTAGAATGTCAGATATGTGTATATATACAGAGACCTCCGTCTACTACATGGAGGATTATATACAGACCCCTCATCACTGCTATATAATACAGGAAGACGATATATACTAGAATGTCAGATATGTGTATATACAGAGACCCCCGTCTACTACATGGAGGATTATATACAGACCTCTCATCACTGCTATATAATACAGGAAGACGATATATACTAGAATGTCAGATATGTGTATATACAGAGACCCCCGTCTACTACATGGAGGATTATATACAGACCTCTCATCACTGCTATATAATACAGGAAGACGATATATACTAGAATGTCAGATATGTGTATATATACAGAGACCCCCGTCTACTACATGGAGGATTATATACAGACCCCTCATCACTGCTATATAATACAGGAAGACGATATATACTAGAATGTCAGATATGTATATATACAGAGACCTCCGTCTACTACATGGAGGATTATATACAGACCTCTCATCACTGCTATATAATACAGGAAGACGATATATACTAGAATGTCAGATATGTGTATATACAGAGACCTCCGTCTACTACATGGAGGATTATATACAGACCCCTCATCACTGCTATATAATACAGGAAGACGATATATACTAGAATGTCAGATATGTGTATATACAGAGACCTCCGTCTACTACATGGAGGATTATATACAGACCTCTCATCACTGCTATATAATACAGGAAGACGATATATACTAGAATGTCAGATATGTGTATATACAGAGACCCCCGTCTACTACATGGAGGATTATATACAGACCCCTCATCACTGCTATATAATACAGGAAGACGATATATACTAGAATGTCAGATATGTGTATATACAGAGACCCCCGTCTACTACATGGAGGATTATATACAGACCCCTCATCACTGCTATATAATACAGGAAGACGATATATACTAGAATGTCAGATATGTGTATATACAGAGACCCCCGTCTACTACATGGAGGATTATATACAGGACCTCTCATCACTGCTATATAATACAGGAAGACGATATATACTAGAATGTCAGATATGTGTATATACAGAGACCTCCGTCTACTACATGGAGGATTATATACAGACCCTCATCACTGCTATATAATACAGGAAGACGATATATACTAGAATGTCAGATATGTGTGTATATACAGAGACCCCCGTCTACTACATGGAGGATTATATACAGACCTCTCATCACTGCTATATAATACAGGAAGACGATATATACTAGAATGTCAGATATGTGTATATACAGAGACCCCCGTCTACTACATGGAGGATTATATACAGACCTCTCATCACTGCTATATAATACAGGAAGACGATATATACTAGAATGTCAGATATGTGTATATACAGAGACCTCCGTCTACTACATGGAGGATTATATACAGACCTCTCATCACTGCTATATAATACAGGAAGACGATATATACTAGAATGTCAGATATGTGTATATACAGAGACCTCCGTCTACTACATGGAGGATTATATACAGACCCCTCATCACTGCTATATAATACAGGAAGACGATATATACTAGAATGTCAGATATGTGTATATACAGAGACCTCCGTCTACTACATGGAGGATTATATACAGGACCTCTCATCACTGCTATATAATACAGGAAGACGATATATACTAGAATGTCAGATATGTGTATATATACAGAGACCTCCGTCTACTACATGGAGGATTATATACAGACCCCTCATCACTGCTATATAATACAGGAAGACGATATATACTAGAATGTCAGATATGTGTATATACAGAGACCTCCGTCTACTACATGGAGGATTATATACAGACCTCTCATCACTGCTATATAATACAGGAAGACGATATATACTAGAATGTCAGATATGTGTATATACAGAGACCTCCGTCTACTACATGGAGGATTATATACAGACCCCTCATCACTGCTATATAATACAGGAAGACGATATATACTAGAATGTCAGATATGTATATATACAGAGACCCCCGTCTACTACATGGAGGATTATATACAGACCCCTCATCACTGCTATATAATACAGGAAGACGATATATACTAGAATGTCAGATATGTGTATATACAGAGACCTCCGTCTACTACATGGAGGATTATATACAGACCTCTCATCACTGCTATATAATACAGGAAGACGATATATACTAGAATGTCAGATATGTATATATACAGAGACCTCCGTCTACTACATGGAGGATTATATACAGACCTCTCATCACTGCTATATAATACAGGAAGACGATATATACTAGAATGTCAGATATGTGTATATACAGAGACCCCCGTCTACTACATGGAGGATTATATACAGACCCCTCATCACTGCTATATAATACAGGAAGACGATATATACTAGAATGTCAGATATGTGTATATATACAGAGACCCCCGTCTACTACATGGAGGATTATATACAGGACCCCTCATCACTGCTATATAATACAGGAAGACGATATATACTAGAATGTCAGATATGTGTATATATACAGAGACCTCCGTCTACTACATGGAGGATTATATACAGACCTCTCATCACTGCTATATAATACAGGAAGACGATATATACTAGAATGTCAGATATGTGTATATATACAGAGACCTCCGTCTACTACATGGAGGATTATATACAGACCCCTCATCACTGCTATATAATACAGGAAGACGATATATACTAGAATGTCAGATATGTGTATATATACAGAGACCTCCGTCTACTACATGGAGGATTATATACAGACCTCTCATCACTGCTATATAATACAGGAAGACGATATATACTAGAATGTCAGATATGTGTATATATACAGAGACCTCCGTCTACTACATGGAGGATTATATACAGACCCCTCATCACTGCTATATAATACAGGAAGACGATATATACTAGAATGTCAGATATGTGTATATATACAGAGACCTCCGTCTACTACATGGAGGATTATATACAGACCTCTCATCACTGCTATATAATACAGGAAGACGATATATACTAGAATGTCAGATATGTGTATATACAGAGACCCCCGTCTACTACATGGAGGATTATATACAGACCCCTCATCACTGCTATATAATACAGGAAGACGATATATACTAGAATGTCAGATATGTGTATATACAGAGACCCCCGTCTACTACATGGAGGATTATATACAGACCTCTCATCACTGCTATATAATACAGGAAGACGATATATACTAGAATGTCAGATATGTGTATATATACAGAGACCTCCGTCTACTACATGGAGGATTATATACAGACCTCTCATCACTGCTATATAATACAGGAAGACGATATATACTAGAATGTCAGATATGTGTATATATACAGAGACCCCCGTCTACTACATGGAGGATTATATACAGACCTCTCATCACTGCTATATAATACAGGAAGACGATATATACTAGAATGTCAGATATGTGTATATACAGAGACCTCCGTCTACTACATGGAGGATTATATACAGACCTCTCATCACTGCTATATAATACAGGAAGACGAT